>NC_080420.1:34578230-34878230 GCF_029873635.1 Malania oleifera | reverse complement strand
CTATTACTCGGTTAATAAGGGCGTCGGCGTGAATCTCTCCTTCTCTTTATTAGGTCGGAGCTAATCACTCGTTAGAAAGTCAGACTTGGAGAAAGTATGAGACGGGCGTTGACTTGCCCTTATTAGCGTGATTAATTATGGGCATATCAGTTGTCCCCCCCTCAGTTTCAAATTTCTGGATAGAATTTTGAATCATTATTTGTGTTTGCATCTTTCGGTTTTAACACTTCCTCGTCTTTCCTCTCTTTTTTTTTGGTAGAATACTTAAGTAGCTCATGCCGACTGTTTGCGCCGAGCTGTTTTGTGCCGAGCTGTTTCTTCCAAGCTGTTTGGGCCGAGCTCTTTTGACCGAGCTCTCCGAGGCAGGACTCGTGCCGAGCTCTTTAGTCCGAGCTCTTTGAAGCAGGACTCGTGCTGAGCTGTTTTCTACCGAGCTGTTCGGGGAAGGATTCGTGCCGAGCTCTTTTGTCCAAGCTCTTTGAAGCAGGACTCGTGCCGAGCTGTTCGGGCCGAGCTCTTCGACGAAGCATTCGTGTCGAACTCTTTTGTCCGAGCTCTCCGAAGCAGGACTTGTGCCGAGCTGTTTCTGCCGAGCTGTTCGGGCCGAGCTCTTTGAGGAAGCATTCGTGCCGAGCTCTTTTGTCCGAGCTCTTTGAAGCAGGACTCGTGCCGAGCTCTTTAGTCCAAGCTCTTTGAAGCAGGACTCGTGCCGAGCTGTTTTCTGCCGAGCTGTTCGGGCCGAGCTCTTCGAGGAAGCATTCGTGTCGAACTCTTTTGTCCGAGCTTTTTGAAGCAGGACTCGTGCCGAGCTATTTAGTCCGAGCTCTTTGAAGCAAGACTCGTGCCGAGCTGTTTTCTGCCAAGCTGTTCGGGCCGAGCTCTTCGAGGAAGCATTCGTGTCGAACTCTTTTGTTCGAGCTCTTTGAAGTAGGACTCGTGCCGAGCTGTTTCTGCCGAGCTGTTTGAACAATCAGGCCGAGCTGACCAACCTACTCGGCTGTGCGACATTACAAATAATGCTCGTTGCTTGGGCTTTCCGCGTAATGAGTCATGCTTATCTGTTGGGTTGTTCTGTCCTCACGAGTCGGGCTCGTCAGTTTGGGCTTTCCACGTAATGAGTCGTGCTCATTTATTGGGTTGTTCTGGCCTCACGAGTCGTGTTCGTCAGTTTGGGCCATCCTCCTAATGAGTCGTGCTCATCTGTTGGGTTGCTCTGGCCTCACGAGTCGTGCTCGTCAGTTTGGGCCATCCTCCTGATGAGTCGTGCTCATCTGTTGGGTTGTTCTGGCCTCACGAGTCGTGCTCGTCATTTTGGGCGTTGCGCCGATGAGTCGTGCTCATTTGTTGGGTCGTCCTTCGCGCTTTCTCGAGGCACTTGCACGCTTCTGTCCTGCGAGAGATATCAAAAAGCAGGTATTAAATGCGTCCTACCTTGGAAAGTGGGTTGGAGGAAAGCATTATTGATGGCCATCCGTCCGTCGCTGTGTCCGAGGCAACTTGGTGTTTCCGAAGTGGCGTTTGTCCTCGGGAAGCCTCGTCTGTGCATTTGTCAGAGATTTTCTGTTTCCTATGCCTCCCTCGAGACGCAGTCCTTCTCGTAAATGAAAATTCTTGAGATTCCCGCCACAGGGATTCGTGCCCTCCTCTCTATATAAAGGCCAGTGGACTCCTTCATTCCACACTCGTCTTCATTCCAAGAGGATTGCTTCCTTCTCTACTCCTCTCCATTCCACAAGTCCCTTATTCGGTGCTAGGTATGCTTCCCTTTCTATAGTATTTTTGTTCTTCATGTTCTTCATTGTTCTTGCGCTAGCTTTGTATGTTTGATCTTGTCTTGTAAGATTGCCTTGTTGTTTGTGTGAAATTTTACTGTCTTGATCTGTGTTGGCCTCCTTTCTTCTTGATCTTTGCTGTTGCTTGTTCTTCTTGACCCTTAGGTCTAGGTAGTGTTTCCTTCAGGCTTGTTTTTTCCTATGGAGACGTCCTCACAGCCCTTTAGGGTACCTACAACAGTTCGGAGCGCTCGTTGTGAGCTCTCCTCGTCTGACCTGCAGAACGCCCGTTATTTCTTTGCCGTACCATCTAATATCACTGTTAGGTTACCCTCTACTACTGAGTCAGCTCTTGACCAAGAATCCGAGGAGCTCTGCCTCTATACCGATTATCTAGACTTGGGTCTTAGGCTCCCTTTTTCCCCTTTTGTTTCTAGCGTACTACGTTTTTACCGCATAGCACCATCACAACTCGTTCCGAACTCTTATCTTTCGCTCACCTGTTTTGCTGTGCTCCTGCTCCGCTTGGGCCATCAGCCTACCATCCCACTTTTTAGGAGTTGCTTCCAAATGCGGTCTCATTCTGCAGAGAAGGAGCTGTATTATTTCAACTCTCTACCAGGTTATAAACTCTTCTCACCAGGCAGTCTTCCATCCATAATTGGAAGACCCGTTACTTCTTTGTTTCGGGAGAGTTGAATTACAACGGATCCTTTGTCTGGTCTTCTCCTCTTGATGGTAACGTTGTTATCTTTACCCACCCTCTTTTTCAGGGCTTACAAGTAGGTTATCCGTCTAACCCATTTTTTCTCCTTTCACCCCTTTTTCCCTTGTAGTTCGGGTGCGCCATCTCCTCCCCAGATTTTCCCCCGAAGAGCAGGCCACCCTGAAAGAACTTCGTACACTCGGTGAACGGGGTATTATCCCTCATGAGGAGCTGCTCCAAGAGCGTGTCCTGGTGCAATGGGGAATCAGCCCCGTTTCCTTAAGTCATTCTCTCCCCTGATTTTGTGTATGAGTATTTTCAGGTGTTATCTTTACTGTGGTTCTTACTCCATTTTTCTTTTATACTCGCAGATATGGACTTCACCAGGTATGAATCGCTCATGGGAGAAGCTAGAAAGCAAAGGGTGAGTAGGAGTAGGAAGAAGAGAAGAGAGGTCAAAGGAGAATCCTCTCAAAGGGAAGCCCCTGCAGTTGGTGATTCTGGCGCCCTTACTGACGAGGTCCATGCTCCTACGCACTCGCAGGCTCAAGTAGAAGCCATTTTTCACGAGCCGACCCGTTCTGCGTCTGCTCTTCGTCGGGCTGTGCACGTTGAGGACTTTGTGCAGGCCCAATGTACCCTTCCTGACGCTCTCTCGGCGAAAATCCGCCATACTTCGTACCAGGTGTCTACTTTACTTGCTTTATAATTTTTATTTTTTTTTTTTGACTTATGCGAACTCTTTCTAACTGTTCCATACCTTGCATTTTTCCCCAGCTGGCGATGATGGCTCTGGCCCAGGAGGAGAAAGTCGCGGAGATGTATCGCCAGACACTGGATGCACGGGAAAAATATGTCCTCGCTCAGAACGAGCTACACGAGGCCGAGCTCCGCGAGCAAGCTTTGAAGGCAGAGATCGATTGCCTTCGTAGGGAGGAACTTCCTGGCCGAGAAGCTACTGCTGCTGCTTCTTCTTCCCGAACTGCAGTGAAGAAATACAAGGACTCCAACCAATTTGTTATCGACACCTCTAAAGCTTACCGAGTTGGATTCAGGAGGTGTCATGATCAAGTAAGGACTAAACATCCTGAGATCCCTCTTGATGGTGTAAGCTCTCATGGCTATGGCGAGGAGAGCCCCGAGTCTGCGGAGGATCTGGAAGAGGATGAAGAAGGGGAGGAGGAGGAAGCTGGAGAAGGGAGCAAAGCAAATTAGTTCGTAGGGACAGAATATGTATTTTGAATTTTTCATCCTTTATTGATGTAGTGCAACTTTTTTAAGTGACACTTTTATTACAGTGCTGCAAGAAGCAGTTTTTTAAGAATAGTATTTCTTTAACATTTCAGAGTTCCATGTGTTCTTGACTTCTTTCCCCCCTACATCTTCCAACTTGTATGTTCCGGGTTTTATTTCTGTTGTGACCTTGTATGGGCCCTCCCAGTTAGGCTTTAACTTGTGCGACCCTTGCTCGGATGGGTTGTTTCGCCTCTTCCTCAGGACTAAGTCTCCTGAATGGAAATTTCTTATTTTGACGCGGTTGTTGTAGTACTTTGCTACCCTCTGCTGGTACGCTGCAACTTTTAAACTCGCCTGATCCTGTCTCTCTTCCAGTAGGTCTATTTCTGACCTGAGCTCCTCACTGTTGGTCTGCTCGTTAAAGTATTTCCTTCGCCAAGAGGGTATGCCCACCTCTGCTGGGATGACTGCTTCTGCGCCGAAGACAAGCATGAACGGGGTTTCCCCTGTTGCTGCTCTTTTGGTGGTGTGGTACGCCCATATAAGGGAAGGGAGCTCCTCTGTCCATGTACCTTGCATAGATTCGAGTCGGGTCCTCAGTCCGTGCAAAATCGTCTAATTCATGTTCTCTACTTGTCCATTGCTCTGGGGGTGCGCTACTGACGCAAAGAGAAGCTTAATAGATAGGTCCGAACAGAACCTTTTGAAGCGCTCGTTGTCAAACTGCTTCCCGTGGTCTGTAACTATCGCTAAGGGAATGCCATAGCGACAAACTAATGAGGTCCATACGAAGCGTGTAATATTCCGCTCTGTTATGGTGGCTAGGGGTTCGGCCTCTACCCACTTAGTGAAATAATCTATTGCTACCAATAAGAATTTTTTCTGGCCAGTCGTCTGTGAAAGAGGTCCAAGGATATCTATCCCCCACTGAGCAAAAGGGCAGGGACTGGTTAGAGGAGAGAGTAGACTTGAGGGGGCGCGTGGTACAATTGCGCACTTTTGACATCTGTCATATTTTTTTACGAGCTCAACCGCGTCCTTCCTCATTGTGGGCCAGTAAAATCCCTGTCGCATAGCTTTGTGAGCTAGAGCCCAACTGGCAAGGTGGTTTCCACATACTCCTTCGTGGATTTCTCATAGTATGTATTCCCCTTCGTCTTTGCTTAAACATCGGAGGTAGGGCAGTGTAAGGGATCGCCTGTAGAGCTCCCGGCCCATCAACGTATATCTTGCCGCTTTCCTCCTTACCTTTTGAGCCTCCTTATTATCTCTTGGTAAGGATCCGTCCTGGAGGTACAGGAATAAGGACGCTCTCCAGTTGTCCTTGCTGAATTCGGACGCCAATGAGTTAATTCTGTCCTCCTCGTATGAGGGCTTTCCTATGCGTTCAAGATAGATAGTGTCTTTCCATTCCGAACCGGTTGCCGAGGCTAATTTCGCTAGTGCGTCCGCCTTTTTATTTTCTGCTCTCGGTACATGTTCTATGTCGAACTGGACGAATGCCTCTATGTATTCTCTTGTCTTGGAGAGATATTTCTTCATTCTTGGATCTCTAGCTTCGAATTCTCCTTTGAGTTGCTCTACCACCAGCTGGGAATCACTCAGTACTTTGATCTGTGCCACCCCTAATGCTTCCGCCAGTCACAGGCCAGCTAACAGGGCTTCGTACTCCGCTTCGTTGTTGGTTACTGTGAACTCCAGTTTTAGGGCGAAGAGAGTTTCATTGCCCTCCAGGTCAGAAAGGATGAACCCGGCTCCCCCTCCAGCATCATTAGAGGACCCATCAACGTGCAGTGTTCACTCCTCTGACTTGGTGGATGACTCGGGGAGCCTTTCTGCGGTAAAATCCGCGAGTACCTGAGCCTTGACCGCCGGCCTCGGTTGATACTGTATGTCGAATTCACTTAATTCTACCAACCACCTCGTCATTCTCCCCGAACTCTCCGGTCGCTGTAGAATTTGTCTCATGGGCAGGTTTGTTAACACGACAACCCTATGGGCTTGAAAATAGGGTCTTAATTTGCGCGCTGCACAAATGATGGAGAAGGCGGCTTTTTCCACCGTACAATAGTTCTTCTCGGCACCACTTAACACCTTACTTGTGTAATATATAGGCTGGTGCTTTCTACCTTCTTCCCGGACCAGGACCGAGCTGACGGCATTCTTTGTGGAAGCTATATATAGGTAGAGGTCTTCCCCATTCTTTGCTTTTGTCAAGAGAGGAGGGGATCCGAGGTATTACTTAAGCTGCTCGAAGGCTACCTCCTGATCTTCCCCCCATTCGAATCCTCCCTTCTTCCGCAGTGCTCTAAAGAAAGGTAAGCCTTTATCCCCTGAGCAGGAGATAAATCTACTGAGGGAGGCTATCCTTCCGGTCAGAACTTGTATCTCCTTTTTAGTCCTTGGAGCTTCCATCTCCAGCAGCGCTCGTATTTTATCTGGATTTGCTTCTATACCTCTGTGAGTCACCATAAAGCCCAGGAATTTACTTGCAGAAACGCCGAACACACACTTTGAGGGATTCAACCTCATGTGGTAGCGACGGAGGAGCTCGAACGTTTCCCTCAGGTCCTTACAATGTTGCCCTGCTTCCATGCTCTTCACCAACATATCGTCCACGTAAGCTTCCATTGTCTTTCCGAGCTGTTCTTTAAAAATCTTGTTCACTAGCCTCTGATATGTGGCCCCCGCATTTTTTAAGCCGAAGGGCATCACCCGATAACAATATAAACCCCTTTCGGTGACGAAAGAAGTTTTTTCCTCATCCGCGGGACTCATAGGGATTTGGTTGTACCCTGAGTAAGCGTCCATGAAGCTGAGGAGCTCGTGTCCCGAGGTCGAATCCACTAGCTGATCAATTCGAGGGAGAGGAAAGCTATCCTTTGGGCACGCTTTATTCAAGTCCGTGAAGTCTATGCAGGTGTGCCATTTTCCATTGGGTTTTCTGACCAGGACCACATTGCTCAGCCATTCGGGGTAGTCCACTTCTCGGATGAAGTTGGCTTGCAACAGTTTCGTCACCTCTTCGTCAATTATTTTGATCCGTTCCATCGCGAAGCTCCTTTTTTTCTGTTTTACAGGTCGGTGGTTGGGGTTGACCTACAACCTGTGCTCTATCACAGCAGGGCCGATGCCGGGCATGTCTGCAGCCGACCATGCGAACAAATCAGAGAATTCGTCCAAGAGTTCAGTCAACTCCGCTTTCAAAGTATCGAGCAAGTGATTCCCAATTTGCACACTTCTCTCCTGGTGGCCTTGTAGTGGTATGTGTTTGATATCTTCGTGTAATGTACTGATCTGGGGATACTCTCCTCTGACCTCCAGGTCTTCCACCGTTAGAGCTTCTTTGGCCTCCATCTTCCCTTTCAAGGCCATTACATAGCAACTACGGGCAGCGGCCTGATCTCCTTTGGCATATCCTATTCCTTGTGGTGTAGGGAACTTAACTTTGAGGTGGTATGTTGATGTTACCGCTCGAACTGCGTTAAGGAATGGATGACCCAAGATGACATTGTACACCGAAGGTCGGTTAACCACCAGGAACTCTGTCAACGTTGTTACCTGCTGCGGGGTCGTCCCTATTGTCACTGGTAACGTGATGGTTCCTAAGGGGTGAACAGTGTCTCCCCCAAATTCTACCAAAGGGGTCGAGACCGGCTTCAATCGTTCCTTGCCGATCTTCATCCCTACCAAGACCGACCAGAACATGATGTTGGCCGAGCTCCCATTGTCTACCAGTATACGCCTAACCATGTAATTGGCTACAAGTAGGGAGAGCACTAGTGCGTCATCGTGCGGCTGCTGCACTCCCTCTTCATCTCCGCTGTCAAAGGTTATGGCGTCACCTTTCTTGTTTCGTTTGCTACTGGTTTCCCCCTTTTCTATCGTCAGCACCTGTTTAGCATATCTTTTACGTGCACTTCCACTATCTCCTCCACTGGCGGATCCTCCAAAGATCACCGCAATTTCCCCAATAGCTTGCTCTTCCTTCTCTTTTGCGCCGTGCCTCCTCTGCTCAGTTGATTCCCTTTGTGAATTTTCTTTCTTGACAAATCTGGACAGATGTCCCCTTCTTATTAGGACTTCAATTTCTTTCTTTAGCTGAATGCATTCTTCTGTGTCGTGGCCGTGATCCCTATGGAATGCGCAGAACTTGGACATGTTCCGCTTATGTAGAGGCGTTCGCATAGGTTCGGGCCATGACACAGAAGAATGCATTCAGCTAAAGAAAGAAATCGAAGTCCTAATAAGAAGGGGACATCTGTCCAGATTTGTCAAGAAAGAAAATTCACAAAGGGAATCAACCAAGTAGAGGAGGCATGGCGCAAAAGAGAAGGAAGAGCAAGCTATTGGGGAAATTGCGGTGATCTTTGGAGGATCCGCCAGTTGAGGAGATAGTGGAAGTGCACGTAAAAGATATGCTAAACAGGTGCTGACGATAGAAAATAGCCAAAAATATGCTTGTAAACTTTTGCTTTCTGTATTGTTAGCCCTATAAGCATCTTGTTGAAACAAATCGATTACCCGCACGTACTTACCCCAAGCTAAAATTTCCTATCTTATAGAACTTGTCAAATATAATCTTCACCCTACTTATTGTTGATGCAAACTCTAAAATCCCTAGAATAGCCTAGTACTCTAATACTAATTGTTGGCATAAGAACTACTCACATGAGCTTAACTAAAAAACATAGGTGCAGTACATAAGTACTAACTTGATCCAAAATCTTACTACACACACATCCCACTCTAGGACTCCCCAAGTGCTAGAAAATGGTATAAGAGATGACTGCTTAATTGAATTGGACTTTTGTTGACTTTTTAAGTCCTATCTTATTTTATATAATGACAAATATAATGTATTTAATGTTTGTCGAGTTTGTGCGTAGGATCACATTTGCGAAATCATATGGCGGCACATAGTGGCTAGAAGAAAAAGAAGACCCAAAGTGTTAAATTTCTTTGTAATTCATGTTCAATTTATTGGGTCTATAATAATTAATTATCAGTCTGTAATAATCTGCATGTCATACATGTAGGAACTTATAAGCTCAAGACCATATAGTGACCTTAGGTCAACCGCCGTCGGGATTTTGGGGCTAACTTGAAAAGGCCTTAGAAAAGACCCTAGATCCTTGCACTAGCACTTAAGAAAGTCCCCAAAATCACATATGTTATCAAGGGAATTTATTGAATTGAAACAGGAGTTAAAGGGCTAATATAGTGAGGTTTCAGGCGACCGAACCTTGGTGTTCAAAACATCTCAATCGACTGAATCGTTGAATGAGTCAGCATGTTAACCTGACTTCGGGCGACTGAACCAAAAAGGACTTCACCGTCCTCGGTCAACCGAATATGTACCTATCCTTTTCCAAAAACTCAGGTGCCTAAACTTCACGTTCAAAATACCCTTAGGTGACCAAACATGTGAGTTTGGTAAACCAAACTCAGGACCAGGTAACCAAACATCAGACACAATGGAAAATCACCTAGGTCAGCAAATTGAACCCTTTTTTAGGCACCCGAATATTGAAAAGTTACTTTTTCTACTATGTCTATTCAGGCGACCGAACCAAGGGTCAAGCGCTCGAAACTCTCGGGTTAACCTAATTTTTATCAAGGTTAAATGAGGTTAAACAGGGTTAGTTTTCTTAAACTCTTTTAAAACAAATTTAATAATACCCCTGGTATCTCGAACGGTCATAACTTGTGCCATGTCTATATATATGGCCTCATTTGCTCAGATTAGTGAGTGATTAGCATTTTTATTAGGAGAAAATTCTCTAAAATTTTTCAAAGCTCTTTCTTCCAAAAACAAAGCCTATACACTCACCCTTTGTTATTCTCTTGCAAAATATAGCTTGGTGAGAGTAGCTCGAGTGATTTTTCATTGTCTATACTAGCTTAAACTTTCATTGATTTATTGTTTGATCGATTTTGTATTAAGAGCTTTAGCCAAAGTGTTTCCCCTCGGTTTATTTAATAACTTCATTGTGTGGGGAAAACCTTGAAGCTTGTGAGTCTTGGTATTTGCATTGCAAGACTCAGAGGCTTGTATTTTGATTGTGATAAAATTATTTTTGACAAGCTTATACATCAAATATCTCTTGAGCTAATATTTTGAGATAATCATTTTTGAGATATTTTGAATATTCTGGTTGGAACTCTTTGAAACCGTAGTTGTGATTGATTAATATTGATACATAGTTTCAAAGATAGATTAATTATACACTCTTGAACTTGACTGCATATTAACATAAGATTGAGTGTTAACACACATACTGCACAGAGCTTATAGTTCATATCTTGTTGATGTGTATTGATTGATATTGGTACAAATCCACCTGTTAAGTGAGCAATTGTAACGACCTGAAAAATAATGGTATTTAAATATTAAAGAGAGAGGGAAATGGAAATAGAAACGGAAGGAGACAACAGGTTTCGTCGACGACATTGTATTTTGGACGGAATAACCCAGTTATTTTTCATAGGGCCTCGTCGATGAATTTCAGGAAGTTCGTCGACGAAATTATTGAAGGACTCGTCAACAAGGTAACGTGTCTCGTTGACGAACCTAGTTCTATAAATAGTGAAAACCCGGATTTTAGACAAATTTTCAGCGCAAAAAGGGTTCTCTCTTTCTCTCTCTCTCTCTCTCTCTCTCTCTCTCTCTCTCTCTCTCTCTCTCTCTCTCTCTCTCTCTCTTTACATCCCTCTCACCTTCTCTCTTCGATTCCGGGCTCGTTTCTCGCCGGATCAAAGATCTGAAGCCACCATGATGCTCCTGGCGAAATTGTCTACAAGTGTGCCAGAGCGGATCGTTGGTGGAGTTGGTTTGGATTTCGCCCCAATCTCAAGGTAAGACATTTTATTCAGTATTTGTCTTTCCCTCTATTATAAGAAATACAATACATGAAGAAATACTGATATTTTGTTCTGAGGGATTTGATTTTCAAGGTGTTGAGTGGAGAACCCTGCGGGTATCGGACTAAAGTACAGTAGGGGCTTTTCAAAGATAAGGTAAGGGAAATATGCTATGTTAGGATTTTTATAATATTATTAGAGATTTATATATATATACCAGCTTATTACCCATATTTACAGAATATGGGTTTTAAATGCTTGTGTGGCCTGAGTGGATATTTATGTGATGAAGAACTTATATAGTTTTTACAGTGTATCATATTATACTGAATACACAGATATAGACAGTATATACAGTTTATATAGTTTTTCTAGTATATGAAGTTATATAGAATATCTAGATATAGTTTTATATTCACAGAGATTATACAGAAAGATATATATGCATATACAGTTTTTATACGAATAGTTTCATAAAACATATATATATATATATATATATATATGTATCAGATCAGTATATATATTACAGTTTTATATAGAACAGTATATATAGTGATTATAGTATGCCATGTTTCCTATTACCATAACATACATAGTATACAAATAGAGTATATAGACATAATACAAACAGATATACAGAGATAGCATCAAGATGCTACAGATACAGTATACAGAGATTACAGTATTTATAATACGGAAAGATAACATTATGGTAATTTTGGAAATATGATGAAAACCATAAAAGTTTATATATATATATATATATAGTGTCAGATCCCTAAGGAAAGATTATAGACAGATACAGATAAAGAATACAAAGCACGGTACTATTGCTATATACAGATAGAATGCAACCACATATCTCAAATGGTATGTGGGTACCGTCAACCGTGCTTGAAGAGTATGCAGCTCCCCAATTCACTGGGTGAAGGGGGCCGGTTTGACGAGGTAGCAGCCAGTCCCGAGCCTAGGAGTGGATGCAGTTTGGCCGGGTTGAGGTAGTGTAGAGTATATTGAGTTCCAGGGATAAAACATAGTTATGTATATTTATACAACTTTACAGTATATGATGAGTATAGTATGATATTAGCAATGAAAAATAGAAAACACAGATGACACAGTTATATTTAAAATTGTGAAAAGAAAGATATGCTTTACAGATTTATTATTGTATCATAGTTCAGTTGTTATTCAAACAGTATTCTTAACTTAGTTGCCACACACTAGTAATAGCATATTTCCACTTATTGAGCATCAACTCACACTATGACTTTAACATTTTTCAGGTGAGCCAGCTGGGTGAGCAGATCAGGCTCGCAGATAGAGAGTATATTGTTTACTTTGGTTTAGAGGGTAAGTTTGTATAGGATTTTGCATTTTGGGACAGGTATTTTGGAGAGAGATGTATTATATAGTTATGGTATAGAAATACGAATTTCTGGTATTGTTTCATGTGTATGGATTATGTTTACGCTGCATAGGTATGATTTTATATTCAGATTCACCCCCGCACCTTTCAAGGCTCGAGTTTCATAGCAGGGGGTATCAAAACAGTTTATATATATAATAATATATAAATAAAGAGGTTGTTACAATTTGGTATCAGAACCTAGGTTGCTAGGTTCTATAGACTCTAGAGTGTAGTGGAAAACAATACCAGAATATAGGAAAAAGATTTGAGATTTTATTCTGTGATTTGGATACAGGATTTTGTGGCAGTTTCTGTGTTTTTCCTTGGGTGACAATTTCAAGAAAACTATAGTAAATTGTCGACGAGTCGTGTGTTTGGGTTGCAGGAGTGGATTTTGGGATTAGGATCAGGAGGGATGATTAATAGAGAATTTGGAGTTTAGTTGAATAAGTTGAGTCTGTAGGGAAATAGAATTTTGAAATGGTGTTCTATGTGTTTGCACGATGGACACAGGAGGCAATAGCGCTCATGCCAACGGGGATGTTGGTGCTGGTCCTTCTGGCGCAGCAGGTGGGAATTCAAATGCTGTGCTAAGTAGTGTGGCTTAGCAAGTTATGGCTGAGATAGAGCGGAGTTCTAAAGAGCAAGGAGGTCCATCTCCAATTCAGGGATGCACCATATAGAAATTTATGAAGATGAATCCTCCAGCTTTTTCTGGAGCGACTAATCCTGCAGTTGGTGAGAACTGGGTACAGGAGGTAGAGAAGATTCTGACAGTACTCCATTACATCGATGAGCAGAGATTTTTATATGCTACGTATAAGCTAGCGGGGGAGGCCGAGAGATTGTGGGCAGCCACCAGGTTGTTGGAGGAGCAGAGGGCTATACTAGTGCTGATAACCTGGGTTTGTTTCAAGGACGCGTTCTTCAATAGATATTACCCTGCCTCAGTCAAAGAGGCTTGAGTACAGGAGTTCCTGAGCCTGTCTCAGGGATCATTGACTGTCCAGCAGTATGCGGCGAGATTTATCAAGCTCTCGCGTTTCTGCCCATATATTGTTCCCGATGAAGTGAAGAAAGCCAGAATGTTCGAGAGGAACCTGAGGCGAGACATTTACAGACATGTGGCGGTACTGAGGTTCCAGGATTTTGAAAAATTGGTTGATAGGACCACTATAGCAGAGGAGAGTCTATCTAGAAAGACGGAGATACAGAGTCAGAGGACGAGGACTGCGCCCTCGAGTTTTCAGGCAGGTCCCAGCCAAGGCCCTTGGAGAGGAGGAATATCTGGCGGAGGCCAGAGGCAGATGGTAGAGCATAGGGGGGTGGACAACTTCCTGTCATTTGTCCTAGATGCGGACAGAGACATTCTGGTGAGTGCCGAGTGGGGGAAAATATTTGTTATCGATGCGGGAGGCCCGGTCATATGGCTCGATCCTTTCGGATGCCTTCGAATTATGCACATTCTCCCAGACCATTTTGAGGTAGATATCAGGCGCCCCGCGGTGGTTAGCAGAGGAACACTGTGCTGACGAGAGTCTACGCATTAACACCAGGAGACGCTGAGACGGCTGGAGACGTGGGCATAGGTACTCTTACTACTTTACCATATAAAATGATTGTTTTGTTTGATACAAGTGCCACCCACCCTTTTATATTAGGGGGATATGTGAAGATAGCTGGAATAGAGACACAACCATTAGATATAGAATTGTCTGTGGGTTTGCCGATGGGATCTGTGGTTAGATGCAGGAGGGTACTTCGGAATTTTCCAGTAAGTATTCAGGAGAGAGTGCTTTTAGCCGATTTTGTGGTCCTTGATATGCAAGGATTTGATGTGATACTAGGTATGGATTGGTTAGCTATTTATCACGCTAGTATTGATTGCCATCAGAAAGAAGTAATTTTCAGACCCCCGAGTGAGCCAGAATTTAGATTTATAGGTTCACGAGTACATGCCTCACCACAGCTTGTGTCGGCTATTAAGGTGAGGAGATTATTACAGGGTGATTGCTAGGGGTATGTCGCATACCTAAAAGAATTTCCAAAAGAAGAATTGGGACAAGCTGACATACTAGTAGTGAGGGAATTTCCAGATGTATTTCCAGAAGAATTGCCTGGTTTGCCACTAGATCATGAGATTGAGTTCACTATAGAAGTGTTGTCGGGATCTGCACCAATATCTAAAGCACCGTACCGTATGGCTCCAGTCGAGTTGAAAGAACTGAAAGATCAACTATAGGAACTACTCGATAAGGGTTTTATCAGGCCTAGTGTGTCGCCCTGGGGAACGCCAGTTTTGTTCATGAAAAAGAAAGATAGAACCATGAGATTATGCATCGATTATAGGAAGATAAATAAATTGACAGTCAAGAATAAATATCCTCTCCCTAGGATCGATGATTTATTTGATCAGCTCCAAGGGACCCAGGTTTACTCTAAAATTGATCTGCGGTCAGGCTACCATCAGGTAAAAGTTAAAGTAGAAGATATTTCGAAGACCGCATTTCGTACCAGGTATGGGCATTACGAGTTTTTAGTGAGGCCATTTGGGTTGACTAATGCACCAACAGTGTTCATGGATTTAATGAATCGGGTGTTTCATCAATATTTGGACCAGTTTGTGTTGATGATATACTGGTCTACTTGAGGTATTTTAAGGAGCACAAGCATCATTTGAGGCTACTATTACAGATATTGAGAGAAAGGAAATTATATGCAAAATTCAAGAAATGTGAGTTCTGGTTAAGGCCGGTTACTTTTCTCGGCCATGTGATCTCAGAAGCAGGAGTATCAGTTGATTCGAGTAAAATAGAGGCAGTGGTGAGTTGGGAAAGGCCGGGAAATGTTCAAAAAGTCAGGAGTTTTCTAGGATTAGCAGGCTATTACCGACGCTTCGTAGAGGGATTTTCTAGTTTATCAAGTCCGTTAATGCGACTTACGAGGAAAAATGTAAGGTTGAATGGAATGATGACTATGAGGGGAGCTTCCACGAGTTGAAGCAAAGGTTGGTTACAGCCCAAGTGTTGACTATTCCATCAAGAGAGGATGGGTTTGTAATATATAGTGATGCATCCCTAAAAGGGCTTGGGTGCGTGTTGATGCAGCACGATAAGGTTATTGCATATACATCTAGGCAGCTTAAAGAATATGAGAAGAATTATCCTGTCCATGACTTAGAGCTTGCTGCAGTGGTGTATGCTCTTAAGATTTGGAGGCATTACCTATATGGTGGAAAGTACAAGATTTTCACGGATCACAAGAGCCTGAAATATTTCCTTACCTAGAAAGAGTTGAATATGAGGCAAAGAAGGTGGCTAGATTAAACGATTAGTTACCACCCAGGAAAAGCAAATGTAATGGTAGATGCTCTGAGTAGGAAATCAAGGGGACCTAAACTGGCAGCTATGGAGATTCAACACTCAATTTTGATGGATTTGGAGAGGCTTAGTATAGAATTGGTAGAGAAGAGTCCTCAAGCAGTTATTGCTAGTTTAGTGGTTCAGCCTACACTACACGAGAAAATTAAAGCAGCTCAGAGTGACGATGCAGAGTTGGCAGCGGTGATGGCTAAAGTACGTGAGTGTCAGGGTGAGGAGTTCAGCATATCAGATGACGGAGCTCTGCGATTCCGTACTAGGCTATGCGTTCCTGCAGATATTGAGATCAGGAGAACTATACTGGAGGAGACCCACAGATCCCTATACACGGTCCATCCCTGTAGTACTAAAATATACAGGGACCTGCAAGAGTATTTATGGTGGAGTGGAATGAAGAGGGAGATAGCCGAATTTGTTCCGCAATGCTTGACGTGTCAGCAGGTTAAAGCTGAGCACCAGAGACCTCATCCTCTTGGATGCCAGTCTCAATCACAGTGGCTTTATCCACCAAAACCAAGAACTCGCGGATTTGAAGCATACCCACCAATCTGTGGATGTCCTTCCTCGGGCCCTTCTCAAATCTCTGAGTCTTCTCATACTCGCTCAAAATCAAACACGACGTGAACTGGGACAGCTCTATATACCGAGTCACATACCCCTGCACCATCATACTCCCTTGAGTCAGAGCAGAAAACTTATATGCCTTAGCATCACGTACAGAATCCAGGAAGTATCTGTCAAAGAACACCTCTTTAAAATGGCTCCACGTCATCTCCACCGGACTGGCACTTTGCTTCTCCAGCAGACTGACCACAGTCCACCATCGACCTGCCTCCCCAAATAGCTGGAAGGTAGCATAGAAGACTCGCTTCCTATCTGTGTAGTGTAAACCTCCAGAATCCTCTTAGTCTTCTCCACCAAGTCCTCTGCTATCATTAGGTCATGTCCCCCAACGAACTTCAGAGGATGCATGTGTGTGAACCTCTCAATGGTGCACCCTGTAGTTGTAAGAGAGCATTCGCATCTCCTAACCTCAGAGCCACTTCCCAAGTCGTTATCCTTAGGCTCCATGCTGCAACACAGTAGAGTTCTATCAAAACTCCTACAACACGTACAGACGTACAGTTAACACAATTATCTATCCCTAATCATGTTAACTACTCCCTACCAGGTCCAAATCTGTCCCACCACACCAACACGAAAGTCATCAATGGTTTGCCCTACTTTTACTGAACTCGTCATTCCAGGAAAAACACGGAATACCACCGACCAGTCCCGGTCTAGCAACGGAATAACCCTCAACCAACTCTACCCACATCCAACATCCCATACTCTGGTATGTACACATAGCTAAGCCTAACCAAGTCTACAAGACCTAACAACCTGGTTAGCTTTGTTACCAAACTGTCATGCCCCGAACTCGAAAATGGGATCCAAGGGTGAAAATGTAATCTAACATGTCCTTGTATCAAACAAATATAACCAAAATATAGGACAATGGATGAGGGTCCGACCCTGTGGGGTTCCCAGGAACCCTATACACATCCATACACAACACAATATGTATGCAATGAAAAAAGGTTTTTCTATGCACATACAGTACCAAACCAGAGTCTATACAATAGGAGCCCAAGCTCCATAGCACAAAACATAACCCGATTATCAACCATACTCCAAAATGACAACCCGAGCACAAAAGTCCTAGCACTAACCCAAGCACTATCCGCAGTACACCGACCACTACGCTCCTATACCAAGAAGCTTGCTCCGATTACTCGAAGGACCTGAAAATATGTACGTACAGCAGGGTTGAGACACCTCTCAAAAAGGAAGAATACAGGTTATATCAGTGTATGGCATTTGAGTGTTATCATGATACACAACACATACACAGTTAAATGCAGTTCCAGTACTAGTTTCACAACAATGCATACAAGCACACACACACACACACATGAGCAAGGAACTCAATGTCGTCACACACTTCGGCCCATAGCCAGCCAGCGATACCCAGCATCAGCCCATAGCCAAACCTTAGTACATGGCATCCCCGGTACATGGCTAGTCCCAGACTCCCATGGCATCGTACTAGTACAAACTGGTGGATCCACACCCTTCGGTGATCATCCGATAAGGCTCACGCCCTCAAATATAGAGCTGGACACTCATTCTAAACATGGCCTAGCAATTTCATATGTCCACAGATATAGAGTCGGACACTCTCAGTACCTGGAACAACTCAGAATCCAGTTCCAATTGCATTCTACAAAACACAAATATGCTTAGACAGACCCTAAGTTGAGTAATACTATTGTTAGAATAATTGAACATAAGAATAAGTTTTAAATACCCAATTCACCCCCCAACCCAACGCACCCCCACTTAACTAGTTTAAGCATACAAGGAGTTCTCGTGCATAGGGGACTCAAGGGCCCTATGAGTCTCTGAGCCCTCCAATTTATAATAACCTTCAAGTGTATACCATCTAAATATGAGTCACAACTCAACAAATATAATATAATGTTCATTTGAACATATCTTCTATTTAAAGGTATAAAACATTTTATCAATTCGAAAAAAAAAAAATAGACCTTTTTAGTCTCTTAAGACATATCCCAATAATTAAAATTTAGATTTTCACGTAGAAGGTCTCGAATTCAAATCCTATAAGAGATATGAAATGTAAGAGATGTGCTCACTCACTACTAGGCTCAATTCAACCAAAAAAAAAAAATCAGTTAAAAAATTTTAAATATATTTTTTTTCTTTTTCCTTTCCAATGAAATATATATCATATCCATTTAAATTAACAAAGTGAAAAAATTAATCATATTTTTACTTTATTTTTTAAAAAAATCAAGCATGATATATGCTATCCCATGACTTCACAACTCAATCATATAATATTCAATAAATTAAAGTAACATGAACTTGCATACACATTACATTTTTAAAAATTATTTTATAGACCAATTGAGACCCGATTTATTTTAATTTATCTACTTTAAACAAATGTATTGTATATTTGTTCTATTTTAATTAATCACATAATGGAATAAGAATGCAAATCAATGTAATCTTATTCTAAATGTTATATTATTATTTTTATCATTTGTGGGCACGTAAGAAAAATAAAATAAAAACAAACCACGCATTTGGGTCTCCAAAGGGGCGAGAGCATGCAAAGTCCACGCAGTTACACACTTCGGCAAAGCACAGTTGAGCACGTGAAATTGTCAACCGAAACCAATTCCTATAGCGCGAAGCACTATGTAACTACTCTCTCCATTAATCCACGCACGTCTTCCAATTAAGCTCTCTCGAAAGTCTTCTACCCTTCATTACCACATATATATATATATATATATATATATATATATATATATATATATATATATATATATATATATATTAATTTGTTTACTGTATTGGGATGTTAGGGATTTGCAGTTTTATATTTCAAATCTTCTTTCTTTTCTTTTGGTTGGATTATCGAGAGAACTCCAGCCATCGACGAGCCACTCTTCCAACCCTCCGATGCGACACCAAACTCACGGATCAACGACTTTCCTCCCTAGTTCGCCGGTCGGGTTAATTGGATGAGTTTACGGTATCCACGTACATGTTAGGCATTTATCAAATCCAATCCCCAGACACGTGTCAGGAGCGATCCTTGGCAAAGTCAGGCTGCCAGAACTGAGTGTGTCAACTGGGGATTGAACACACAATCCCCCCATTGGAGTGCCCGTGCCTTTCCACGGCACCATATGCAAGATGTCATTTTAGTACTTAAATTCATAGAAATGAGGAGTATGTTTTAATGCAAATCTCGTATTAATTTTTAATATATTCAAAAATATATTTACTTAGTTTGATGCTCTCTCGAAATTATTTCTAAAGATGAAAATAGTGGACTTTGTATGGCTAACATCAATTCAATGACACTTTGTTAATAAAATAATAATAAAAATAATTGTTATATATTACTATTAAATATTTTATTCATTGCATCTCAAAAACTATATTTGAAAAAAAAAATTATATCTTAACAAAATAGATATTTTTTGAAAAAATATTTTAAAATAAGTTTTAATATTTAAAATTTTAATAAAATGTAAGTAAAGGAGTATATTAACCTTTACACAAAACTTTCGCCGGAATAAAAACCTTAGATATTGCATACAAAAAGAGTCTCTCTCTATAAAAAGGACTTCGTAAAAATACATTTCCAAATTTAAGTAATTAAGAAATCATCCAAATACATTTTGAATCCTCCAAACTTATTTTATTCTTTTTTAGAAGATCAAACTTGTGGATAGGTGAGTGGATAGATGAGGGGTGTGCAATCAGTTGATTCGCCCAATTAATCAAATTAATCGAAATTTTTCGGTTAACTCTCTATTATAACCAAATCAACCAAATTACACCCGACCGAATTGAATTTTTGGTTAATTCGGTTAACCAAATTTTTGGTTAATTTGGTTAACCAAATTTAATCGAATCAAATTATAGTTAATTATGAAAAAAATATGATTATATAATTTGTATGCATTCAAAATTCAACTTAATAATTTATATTAATTATTAATTAATTAGATAATTCGGGAATTTTATAGATTTAGGGAATTGTGGGAATCCTAAATTATGTAATTTATATTTAAGTATTTATTAATCACATAATTCAGTTAAATTAATTAATAAAAACTTACTTTCTCCGTAACCAAATCGAAAATCGAATAGTCAAATTTATTAAATCATAACATCACATCAAATTGAATTAAAAAGTAACCGATTCCCCACTATAAAATTATATTAAAATGTTTAATTAAAGGGGTTAATAGTTTTCATTTTTATTTTATTTTTTTTGTGGGCATCTTGGTCATAAAGTGGGCTCCACCTGCGTAAATGCCAATGCATGATAGGTCACACTAGATTCAAGACATAAAGCATCATAATAAGAAAGCAGGCACAAATTCGTTGGCAGCTAACCGTAATTAGCGCCTTTTTATGAGCCTCTTCGCATCTCCCTGTCAGTTGACTGGTCAGTCAACGGTCAAACGGCATGTTTAATAGTTAAGGCTGATTTGTTTTCTTTTTATATTAGTTATTTGGAAAGTGGCACCGACGCACGTGACACTCGAGGGTCCCGTGCATGGCTCTTGAACACGTGTCAATCCTAATCAACCTTATGGATTACCTAATTTATAAAGTAACGCCAGATTAGGGTTTTTTCTTCGAACATTTGAGGAGTCAGCACATGTGGTTGACCGCTAACTCATCTGCCACTTGTGGGTACAATTAAATAGACATGCATAAGCAGATCTAATATGATTTTTTCATATATTTTATTAAATTAAATAATTTTTATATGCATGATGTATATATTAAATAGATTTAACATTTCTAAAATTTTTGCATCATCATTTTTATTTGGCATCACCACTTCCCTCGCCCCCGCCCTCCTTGTTTTTGGAAAGAACCGGAAGCTACCCACATAGCCCGTTCCTCCCCTTTAGAAAAAATAAATTCAAAAAAATAATATAAAGGAAGTTCATCATTCCTTATAAAAATATTTTAGATTAAATATTATTTTAGTGCAACTGAGAAGAGTTAAATGTTAATTTTGTTCATTCATAGTTTTATTTTTATTTTTTTTAATATTTTCTAAATTTTAAGCTCTTATTTCTTCGTGATTGCAGTGTTCTAAGTTGTAGATGAAGGTTAATATCGTGTTAGAATTGGTGTATTCCCAAGAGGGGGGGGTGAATTGGAATTTAAAACTTTTTCACCTAAGTTGATCTATGCAACAACGGTATGTACACAACCTAGGAACAGTCTATACAGTTTCCAAGTGTGTAGATAAATATACTGTGGAAATTAAGTCATACGCATCAATCACCCATAATATACACGTGCGGTAATATAAAATGCAGAAATATAAGCAAACACGCGATATGTTATCAGGGTTCGGCCAACTATGCCTACGTCCCCGCCTCAAGCTCGCAAGTTTGAGGATTCCACTAATAGCTTACTTAAGGGTGGAGCGGCACCGTTTACAACCAGGTCAAATTATCATAGGGCTGACCTCAACCTTAACCAGGTCAATTAGCGGGGCTGACCTCAACCTACACGCCTTAACAGGACGACGCACCTAGCTTTCCTAATCGGGTCTAAGCCAATCCGGGACTATTTCAGGGCTAGTCTCCCTCTTTAGGCCCGTGCCTGGAAATACAACCAAAGTATATTACAATCAAATGGTACAGTGATTGTGCTTTCGTGTAAAGCAGATATGTACCCAGATGCGCACAATAACATACACCACAATATGATTCAATATGTAAGCTCAATGTGGTCTAGATGGTTCAACTCTCAAAGGTATTTTCTATCAATGTAATGCGTATGTGAGAGTGACAAACAGTATGATCTTTGTATCACAAGATATTCAGGTAAGATGTTCACACAAAGATACTAGCTAAGCAATATATGTGTATATTTCAAAAAGCGGGTTTTCTCATTTGTATGATCCTCTCGAAGTGTATATGTTTGGTTTGCAAAAGGATATTCAATCTTTGTATTCAGCAAAGGATATATGAGTTAACGAATATTGCAACAAAGATTTTATCACATAAGCAAATATCTTATCAAATATTTTCAAGATAAAAATACAGTAGATATTTGAAAATGTTTTTGCAACTAAAATACAAATACAAATACAAACTTCTTAAGACATTGCAATGAATATGCAATACTCAGAAGTTCTATATAAGTCTTCTTAGGAGAGACTTATTAATAAAGTCCCCTAAGAATACTTAAGGTTTAGCTCTCAAAAAAACAAGTCAAACAATCCAAAAATAGGAGAGCAAACCAATCAATATAAACACTCAAAATCAACTTACAAATGATGTAGGCAATACGGGAAGGTAAGATTGAGTGTGTGGAGCTTGGAAATTAGTATTATAGGGTTTTGATTTTTCAAAGAATTTTCCATAATCAAAGTGGCTAATCCCTTTTAATCTTTGCAAATGAACACATATATATAGGCAAGGGAGAAAATATGACCGTTGGGGACCTATTGGGTATTATTAGAAAAGTTTAATGATGTTTAAAGCATTTTAACCCTGTTTAAAAAATATTAACTGCGGTAAAAAAATCAGGGCAACCCGAGAGGTTCGGTCGACCAAAAAGGTTTCGGTCGACCAGGACACAAATGGTTCGGTTGACCAGGGGATTTTTGAACTAAAGGATTGGTCGACCATATATATGTGTCAAAGGCAGTTTTTCTAGGTTCGGTCGACCAGGGAAAAAATGAACTAAATGGTCGGTCGACCGGGATAGGCGATTTTCCCAAACTCCGAGGTTCGGTCGACCGGGCCTTTTTGAACTATGTGGTTCGGTCGACCAGAACGCTGGGAATTCGCCCGAGGACCCTCCGGTCGACCAGGTAGTTGGAGTACAAAAGTGGTCGGTCGACCGAGAGGTCAAAATGTTGACTCCTTGGTGGTTCGGTCGACCGGGGTCAAATGAACTACAGGGTCTCGGTCGACCGGGACCTAGGTCAACTGTTGACTCAGGGATGGTTCGGTCGACCAGGCCAAGAATGAACTGTTTTGGCCGGTCGACCAAAAGTGCACCAAGTGTGCATTTCGGTCCCGTCTTAACACAATAAAGCCCTATTTAAGTGCACTAACAAATATATGTGAATATGTGTGTGTCCTTGGGTCACTCGGGTCCAAAATAGAGACACCGAAAAAATCCGGTGTCAGTCGACCGAAGGGTGCACCCTAAGGTCTTTCTAAGGTCACATTCAGTTTATGGTTTGTTTTGAGCTTACGTAATAAATCAAGCAGGTGATGTGTGTGTGAGCTTATTACAAACCAGACCCATAATCATTATTATAGACCCTTTGCATCAAAGAAACACAACAATTAAATTATAACTAGGGTCTTCAAGGTCTTCATTTTCCTCCAAGGGTCTCTGAGTGCTATCATAGGATACTGTCAAGATAAACCTACACATCAACTTGGCAGACATTAAATACATGAGTAATTGTCATAATCAAAACAGGAATATGACCTATAAGGTCAACATATCGTAACAGTATAACTTTGTTAAGAACTATGTAAGCAATAAAACCCACTTATCTCTTTTTTTAAATCTTCATTTGCAATTTACAAAAAAAATATTAAGATAGTATTTATTGTTGCAAGGTCCCAAAGAAGGGTCCAGAATGCCGAGAGATAATACTATAGGTTCGATGAAGTCACCACTAATCTGTTATTTACTTAAGTGATTAGTTCACCTACTTACTACTCGTTAATTGGTCTCTAAACTAATCATAAGGTCAATGAACCAGTAGTCTCGATCTACATTTACCAGAGTTGGGATCAATATTTTAGTTATGTAAGGGGAAGGTACTACAAGGCCCTATGGACCCGTTCTACTAATAATACCTAATTAACCACATTATCTCCAAACTAAATCTAGTGGTCTTTTAATGAATTCCTTAAAAAGAAAATAAATATTAAAATCTTAAAAGAATATGTGAAATAAGGTGGGATTTAGGAATGCCTAATATGACCTCTAAAAGAGGGAATCTATTAGATAAATTCTCCTCAAAACTAATATAGGTGAGCTCTAAAACACTTCTTTACCCTTTGTTTAATCGTATTGGTATAGATAATACTCAAATAAATTCATCAAATTTGAGTAAAAAGAATCTTTAAAATATTCTCACGTTTTCAAATTTTTTAAATAATTTTTTAATAACTTTCCAAAATTTTTTTGCAACTCTCTAAGATTTTAAAATATTTTTTCTCCATTATATTATTTTTTTTATTTTTTTATCTTAGTCGAAATAACTTAGATAATTTTTATTCATTTTTCCTAATTTTTTTATATTTTTCTTTGATTTTTCTGATTTTCTTTTACTACTTTTCCTAATTTTTAAATATTTAAAATAAATTTTAAAATTTTTTAAAAAAGGAATCGGTGGTTCAAGACAGATCAAATCGATTCAACCAGTCTAAATCGAGTCAACGAGTTAACTCAGGTTGACTCAAGTCAAATCAATTTGACATGATTAAGGAAAATACTACTACATGTCCGCGAGTGATAGCGACATATGATGCTGATATTTTTTATTTTTATTTTTTTGTATTTACTATAGTAAAGTGACATCAGCATAACATGACTGCTAATGTCACTCACCACGTGGCAAAATTCAGCATGTCTTGGAAGTTAAACACAGGTCGTTGATGTGGCAGCGATCTGACTATCACACCACAAACCCGAAAATAGGCCCCATGGTGTGATTTAGTAACCTAACATGTCCCTGTATCATACAACATCCATGATACTACACAATATAAGGGTCTGACCTCGTAGGGTTCATGTATACCCTATCCATCATCACATGCATAGTATATACACAGCAAAAAATTCAACCTAATACATTTATAAAACCATACCAGAGTATATACAAAACAGGATCTAGTTCCCTAAAATACATAACAAACCCTAGGTCTCTACACAACCCAAAATGACTACCCGGCAAAGGATGAGTACTTACACAAGTACCTCTACACAGCTAACCAATCACCATGCTCCTAAACCGCTAGGATGCTAGTGTTGGCTACTCGAAAGACCTGAAAGACATTTGTATGATAGGGGTGAGACACCTCTCAGTAAGGGAGAAACAGGTTATATCAGTGTGCAAATACATGAGTGTTATTTCAACAAAAAAACATACATTTCACAATAGTAGTACTTTCATAAATACAGTTTTAGTATACATACGATACAAAAGCAATACGATCTAGTGTCGTCACACTCTTCAACCTAAGTCATACTGTCTAGTGGTATTTCACACCATTCGGTAAAATTCGGTGCCCCTGGTAACTTGGCATAGAATAAGCCCCCATAGCGCTGAACCGGTGCAGGTTCGGTGTTCTCACACCCTTCGATAAAAACCAGCTGATCTAGTGGTATTGCGCACTTTTCGGCAAAAGTTGGATTTCAAAGCCTGCGATCTTATTCTGACTTGGTTCAATACCTTAGCCTACGGCGTTTTAATCTGGCCTGCTTTGATATATCCCCATCAGTATTATCCCGCCACGGCATTTTCACAAAACCTGGAACATTTTGGAACTCATGTCCCTATATCTCATTTGAATAATTCATAGCCTACGGTAGTTAACTCGACACGCTTTACTACTAAATACATTATTCAAATTCACCATCTCATTCCACACTCATTTGGGTAAATAAACAATCACATATCAGGTATTCCAAAAATATAGTTTAAAATAATCAAAGGCCGATCATCTCTATATCACAGTTTATACCAATATAAAGTTTTCCAACAGAAACGGAGATGACACCTAAACGCCCCAATTTTCCCAAATACGGTAAACCAAAAATTTCGTAATTTCACTAAATAAATTTTCCCAAATAAGCATATCAAAACATCTGTAGAATCGTAAACTACAGTTTTACCGATTCAGATTACAAAAACAACTGATATAAACAAAAACCCCTCACATTTCCCCAAAAATCAAAACATGAACTTAATCGGTCCAAAACAACGACACGGGACCCCCAAAACCTAAAAATCGAAGAATGATACTTCAATATATTCACAACTACTACAGATTTACTAAACTAGAAACGAAATCGGACTCTTACCTCGATTTTAGATCAAAACCCAAAAATCCTCGAAATGAAATTTCGATCACCTATAAACGTAGAGATTCCCCTCCTAATCCACGGGTAACGTCAGATCGTTGATTTAGGTAATAATGGCTCGAAACCCTAGAGAGAGAGAGAGAGAGAGAGAGAGAGAGAGAGAGAGAGAGAGAGAGAGAGAGAGAGAGGATTTTAGTTTACTTAGCTATGAAGAAATGACTAAATATTTATAACCACTTTGACCCGGCCAGACTCATCGACGAGACAGCGTCCTCGTTGACGAGCATAAGAAGCGGGTTCGTTGACGACGAAGTTGCCTTGTCGATGAGCCTGAGATTTCAGAATTTCCCAAAATCCCTCGGCATCCTCTCATCGATGAACCTCTGAATTTCGTCGCCAAGTTGTAGAAGGGACCTCGTTGACGAGAGAAGGAGCCTCGTCGACGAGCCCCGCTGATTTTCCCTTTTTTATTCATTTAATTCAAAATTCTCGAGTCGAGTTCTTACAACCTCCCCTCTTTATAAAAATTTTGTCCTCAAAATTTGCAATCTCTCACTCAATAACTCAACAATATAACCAAACACATACCCAACTCTAGGAAGAGTCGGCGGCTGACTCACTCGAAAAATGAGTAACTTGGAAGCTATCCCAAGTATAGGAGTTCTGTCGTGTAATATTAAGTCCAAGGGCTAGATCGTCTCCTCAGGGAATGCGTTTTAATCTCAACTCTCACGTTCTCCCAATCGTAAATAAAATTGTACTGAACTCAGTTCAGATTCGGGAGTTTTCAAGATTGTGGAGACTTAAATAAAAACACAAATTAAAGTCCTAATACTAACATGCATGGAACTAAAGAGTAAGAATGGAAACTCTAAACTACTCAAGGAAATAACAAAACATGCGTTGAATAAAAATGGTAACATTGATCATGGAATTAAAGCACATAATGGAAACTCAATCACACACACACGCGCGGAATAAAAATCAAATCTTTAACATGACTAAAAATTACGAACCAAAATCACAATTTAAATGCAGACTAAAAACTGAACTTTTAATACGAGCCAAGAACTCGAACCAAAGGAACAAAACACAAACAAAGACCTAAATTTAACGAAACACAATAAAACCCTTTTTTTTCTTTTATTAAAGTACTAGTTAAATCTACCACGAAATTAATTGAGAAAATACATAAATAAAGTGCAATAATAAGAAAACACCCTAAACAATGACTCAAAAACTAAAACTTTCCAATAAACCTCAACGAGAACTTAGCAATGTCCAACTAAATAAAAAATATACCTTAGACAATTATTCAAACTCACACTTTTCAAATGAAACTAAATAATAATAATAATAATAATAATAATAATAATAATAATAATAATAATAATAATAATAATAAAAACAATGTTTGCATAACATAAAAAAAACAAGAAAAATGAAAAAGGAAGAGAGAGAGAGAGAGAGAGAGAACAAAGCTGAGCAGAGCTGTGAGGATGGAGAAACTCTCGAGTCCTCCTGGTGTTCTGCTGCGGCCTGCTCTGCTGTGCTGTGGACTGGTGGAGAAGTGGCCGAGAGGCCTGCTGCTGCTGGAGACTGGCCGGAGCAAGGGGTTGCTGGTGTTGCCGGCTGCTGGCTGGCCGAGGCAGTGCTGTGACCGGAGGAGGCTTCTGGTGTTGCTGCAGAGGCAGAGCTCCCGGGCTTCAACTGGTTGCAGCAGCTACTCGGGTGGAGGCTGGACTGTTGCAGCAAGTTGCAGAGCTTGCTGGAGGATCTGCTGTGGCTTCGGGTCTCCACGGGACTGCTGTGCGGTGGATCTCAGCTGTGCTGTGGAGAACTGGTCCGAACGGAGTTGAAAACAGAGTGGGGGAGTACAGGGAAGAAGCAAGGAGAGAGTAAAAGGGAAAGAGGAGGAACTAGGGAAGAAGGAGGAGCAGGGGAAGATAGGGAAAGAAATTTAAAACCAAGGAGAGAATGAGGAAGAACAGCAAGAGAAAGAGAGTTGAGAGGAAGAATAGAAAGAGAAAAGAAAAAAAAAACAGAGGAAGAGGACGGGAGAATGAGCAAGAGAAAGGGAATAGAAAGGCTAAAGAAAAGAAAGAGAAAGAAGAAGGAGAAGAGAAGATGAAGAAGAGGAGAGGAGAGCCCTCACGGGGCTACCTGCGCAGGGAGAGGAAGAGAAGGGGATTTAAAGGAGGAGCTGGGTGCCCTAGGATCCGGCGTGGAACAACTCGACCCAGCCATGCATGGCCGGGTCACATCAATGACCCAATTATTATATATTTTTTTTCATTTTCTTTTGTTCTCTGTTCATCACAAATCTGACTCTTTTGGAACCCATTTCTTGCAAAATTCAAAATATGAAAGTTGTAGATAATCCTTTCGTCTTTCTCCAAAAATTTGAATCGTCTCAATCTAAACTTGGACGGAAAAGTTATGCATGAAATATGAATAGGTGTCGGTTTTGGTTCCCGGGATTTTTCTTGCGACAAAAAAAATTACCAAAAATTCATAAATTGCACAATAAAACTCAAAAATGATAATTTTGGCACTTTGTTAAAATATTGAACAAATTTAGATACTTAATTAAAAATATAATTCGTAAAAATCATATTAAAGTGCCCAATTACGCAGTTTCGGCGCGTAATCAGCGGCCACCCACATAGCAGCCCTATCCCAAATATATAACATACCCTCACTTATGACGAAGGAATACCATGGTTACATAGATAGGGTCTCAGGAGTTCACATTTATCACAAAACCTTCCCAAAGACTAACCACACATTAACACTATAAACAATAGATACATCACATACTTACCCAAATCATACCTGTAAACATTACTCCTCAGAACAAATGTGGATATTTTTGGCATGTTTCCATCTTCAATTCCCAAGAAGCCTCCTCAACCGTGTGATTCTGCCACAGCACTTTCACTAACGGTATCTCCTTGGTACGTAGCTTTTGAACTTTCTGGTCCAAAATCTAAACGAGTATCTCCTCATACGTCAAAACATCCTCAATCTCTAAGGATTGATAACTAATCACATGTGATGTATCCAGCACGTACCTTCTCAATATTGATACGTGAAATACATCGTGGATCCGAGAGAGTGCTGGGGGTAGTGCAATTTTGCAGGCTACTGGACCCACTTGTTCAAGTACCTCGAATGGTCTGATATACCTCGGGTTTAGCTTTCCCTTCTTTCCGAATCTCATCACCCTTTTCATCGGAGCGATTCTCAGGAATATCTTACCCCCCACCTCGAATTCCAACTCACGATGGTGAATATCTACATAACTTTTTTGCCGACTCTAAGATGATTTAATTCTATCCCTAATCAACCTAACCTTCCTACAAGCCTGTTGTACGAGTTTGGGATTCAATATCTTCCATTCACCGACCTCATCCTAGTACAGAGGAGACCGACACCTTCGACCATACAATGCCTCGAATGGTGCCATCCCAATACTAGTTTGGAAGTTATTGTTATAGGCAAATTCCACTAACGGTAGAAACTGAATCCAACTACCGTCGAAATCTAACATGCAAGCCCGTAACATAACCTCCAAGATCTGTATCATCCTCTTTGACTGTCTATCAGTCTGGGGGTGGAATGTTGTACTGAAAGTAAGCTTCATCCTTGGTACCTCCTATAAGCTCTTCCAGAATCGAGAAGTAAATCTCGGGCCTCGATCTAAAACGATGGACACTGGTACCCCGTGCATTCTAATTATCTCTTACACGTATAGATCTGCTAGCGTACTCAAGAAGTAGCTAATACCTCCATTGGTACAAAGTGACCAGATTTCATCAACCTGCCCATGATCACCTAGATTGCATTCTGTCCGTGAACTGTTAGTGGTAACTCGGTGACAAAGTCCATGGAGATGTGCTCCCATTTCCACTTTGAGATGCTCAATGGCTGCAACGGCCCTGTCGGCCTCTGATGTTCAACCTTTACCTACTGAAACTTTAGACATTGCTCCACAAATCGAGCAATCTCTCTTTTCATGCCACTCCACTAGAATGATTCGCGCAGATCTCAATGCATCTTTGTGCTACCTGTATGTACCGTATATAAGGAACGATGCGCCTCCTCCAGAATCGTCCTCCTTATCCCCCTCATAGTTTGGAACACATAGTCTGGTTACAAACCTCAATACACCTCCCTCGTCTATGTTAAAATTTGTAGCCAATCCCAGCTGCACCTTCTCTACAATCTCAACTAACTCTTCATCATTAGCCTACACGCTCTTTAGTTTCACCTAGTCAACCACTGCTTCTATCTTACCTAGAACAACTGAGATACCACCTTCTAACATGACATGGCCAAGAAATGTGACCTGCTTCAACTAGAACTCACATTTCTTCAACTTGGCATACAACTTCTTTTCCCGCAGTAGTTGAAGTACCAACCTCAAATGGTTTTCGTGCTCTTCTGAACTCTTAAAATGTACCAAAATATCATTGATGAATAACACTACAAACTAATCCAAGTACTCATGGAAAACCCTTAGGTCCATAAATACCATCAGATCATTAGCCAACCCAAATGCATGACCAAAAACTTGTAGTGACCATATCTGGTTTGAAAAGTATTCTTCGCAACATCCTTAGTCCTAACTCTCACCTGATGACACCGTGACCGTAAATTGATCTTCAAAAAGACCTGCGTTCCCTGCAGCTGGTCAAACAGATCATCTATACGAGGCAACGGGTATTAGCTCTTCACTGTTACCTTATTGATCTCATGGTAGTCAATGCACATTCTCATTGACCTGTCCTTCTTCTTCACAAACAATACTAGAGCTCCCTAGGTTGAAACACTAGTTCTGATAAAGCCCTTATCTAGCAATTCTCGCAACTGCTCCTTGAACTCTCTAAGTTCAACTGGAGCCATCCAGTATGGGGCTTTAGACATTGGTGCCTTGCCTGGCAGTAATTCAATAGCAAACTCCACCTCACAATCAGGGGGTAAACTGGGTGAGTCTTCTAGGAATACATTTGAAAATTCGTTAACCACTCAGATATCTTCAAGTTTCAAATCATCTCGTGGTGGTTCCTTCACATAAGCTAGGTACCCCTGACAACCGTCCAAGAGTAACCTTATAGCCTGCATAGTTAATAGAATCTGTGGCATCGAATGCATTCACAATCCCACAAACTCATATTCCTGCTCCTCAACAGGTCTGAACACCACCACCTTTCTACGACAGTTAATCACCGCACAGCTGGAGGATAACCAATCCATCCCCAATATAACATCAAACCCATACATGTTGTATACTACTAGATTCACCGATAGCGATCTTCTCTAAATTACCACTAGATAGTTCCCTAACATCTTCCTTCATATCATCACATTCCTAGAAGGTGTAGCCACAAACAACCCCTTATCCATCACTTGGGTTTCAGCCCCACACATTTTCACAAAATTTGCATATATGAAGGAGTGGGTTACTCCTGAATCGAAAAAAAAAAACATCTTTATTTAAAATCACTAACATGGTACCTATCACCACATTGCCAGCGTGTTCTGCATCAGCTGGAGTAAGCGAGTACACCCTCGCCTAAGCTGTGTTTCCCGGAGACACCAGGTTCTATCCCCGATTCTGACTCGATGTAGCCTTACCAGTAATCGGTGTAGGACAGTTTCGAGATACGTGGCTCGATTTTCCACAGGGGTAACAGGTACCCACGAATGGCTGGCACTCCCTATCATGCCATTTACAACACTTGGCACAACGCATGCGAGGTGGATCCCCCTACGGACCCTGCCATTCCATATTCTGGCGATTTCCTAAACCATAGTTCCTCTTCTTCCACCGTCCCTATCTAGAACCAGTATAAGAACACGAAGGTACCGACCTCTTCTTCTGATCCTATGCCACCTCATCCTTTCGGAGACCAACCTCAACTACGGTGGCTTTCTCCACTAGAACCAAAAACTCTAAAATATGCAGCATTCCTACCAGCCTACGGATATCCTTCCTCAGATCTTTCTCAAACCTCCAAGCCTTTACGTACTTTTTGAGATCATACGCGACGCAAAGTGAGACAGCTCAATGTATCTAACTACGTAACTCTATATTGTCAGGGTCCCCTAAGTCAAAGTCAAACTAGAGAACATGTCTGCCTTTGCATCATGGAGGGAAGCCGAAAAGTATCTCTCGAAGAACACCTCCTTAAATTGGCAACACTTCATCCTAGGTGAATTAGCTTTCTGCTCCTCAAGCAAACTCACAGCCACCCACCACCTCTCAGCTTCTCCTACCAGTTGAAACGTAGCATAAAGAACTTTCTGCTCATCAATGCAATGCGGAACTTTTAGGATATTTTCTATCTTTTCAACCTAGTTCTCCACTACAATCGGGTCAGATCCCCTAGTAAACATCGGAGGATGCATACGGGTGAACTTCTCAATGGTGCAACCCGCAGCCGTAGGTGGATGCTCCCGTCCCCTAACACGTCGTCCGATCTCTTGCATAATATGTCTGGTCAAACCCCGAGGCATGGAAAGTGACCATTCACTCACAGTCCCCTTCGAACTACTATCCTAGTTGCTATCTTTGGGCTCCATACTAAAAATAGTATAGGAATAGATTAGCATTCATATATCATTGCACAGTTAACACAATCATTTCTAGAATAATCACGTTAAACTTTAGACTCTCAGATCCAGGTCTGCCTTACCACACAAACACGAAACCATCAATGGTTTGTTGTGATTTTACTAAAATCGTTATTCTAGGAAAAAAAAAACACAAAACACCATCAATGAATCCCTATTTAACTACAAGATAACCCTCGACCTACTCTACCCATTTCCTACATCCTATACTCTAGTATGTTCACATAATTACGCATAACCAAGTCTACAAGACCTAACAATCTGGTTAGCTCTGATACCAAGTTGTCACGCTCCAAACCCAAAAATGGGCTCCATGGTGTGATTTAGTAACCTAACCTATCCCTGTATCATACAACATCCATGATACTACACAATATAAGGGTCTGACCCATAGGGTTCACGTATACCCTATCTATCATCACATACACAGTATATATGCAGCGAAAAATTCAACCTAATACATTTATAAAACCATACCAGAGTCTATACAAAATATGATCTAGTTCCCCAAAATACATAACATACCCTGGGTGTCTACATAACCCAAAATGACTACCCTACAAAGGATCAATACTTACACAACTACCTTTACACAGCTAACTAACCACCACGCTCTTGAACCGTTAGGACGCTAGTGTCGCTACTCAAAGGACATGAAAGACATTTGTATGATAGGGGTGAGACACCTCTCAGTAAGGGAGAAATATGTTATATCAGCGTGTGGATGCATGAGTGTTATTTCAACAGCAAACATACATTTCACAATACATTGATTAGATCAATCAGCACCTAATTCGATCAATCAAATTTAATTTGAATTGACTTACATATTTAACTACAATTCCCACATCTCTAATTGCATATCTTCGTGCTTGCAAGTTTGAAAGTGAAGATGGTGGCCCATCATTTTATTTTTTATTTTTTTTTTGTATTCAAATTTTGTTCATTTTCCCCTGCATTCAATTTTTTCTCTCTTCTCGTTTTATTGAATTAATGAATATTTACACAATTATGTTATATAAGCTAGCCCTAGACAAAATGGGTGTCGATCTACATTTATAAGAATAGGTTTCAAGATTTAGATTTTAATATAGATGGATTTAAAAGGATTGCATTTGGAAGCATATATGAATTTCGAAAAATTGTAATATAAAATAGTGTTGAGTTTTTTCAAATTTATACAAATTCAAATTTATGTTTTGATATCCATACTCCCAAACATTATCTAAGGTTTTTTTTTTTTTTTTTTCTTTTTTCTAAATTCAAATCCAAGGTTCAAACTCCATGTTTCCAAACACAACGTAAGAAAAGAAAAAGAAATGCAGGACTTGACTTTTCTGTATTTAATTATTAAGAAAATTAAGAAAATAAATAAAATATAATAAACTAAGAAAAATTTTTAATTTTGCATATTGCTAATAGTTAGTTTTTCTTAATTTATAATCATTTTAGAATGATTATTCAAATGATATTTGAGATGCGGAGAAAATATAAAAGAAATAAATTTTCTTCTCATTTTCCTATACTTTCTTTTTCTCAAACAAAAGTTTTTATCCAAACTAAATCCTAAGATTTGGCTTTAAAAAAAATGAAAGATATCAAATTTTAAAAATTTATGAGTTCTCTATACATTTGATTTTCAAGAGTCACCATTTTCTTAATTTCTCATATTGACTAACAATTTCTTTTTCTTTTTTCGCAAAAGATTGTGTCAACCCCCAAAACTGCCAGTGAAATTTGAGTCATTATTATATCACTTCATTTGTCAATGATTAAAAAAATGATAAAATAATTAATTTTTAAACATATTTATTTTGTTACTTATGACTAATTGATAGAGAGTGTCTCAAAAAATGAATTGTTTAAACAAGCCATTTAAAAAAAATTAAAAAATTTATATATATATATATATATATATATATATATATATATATATATTACTTCCCACTAGATCTTTTGTAATATAATCATAATTTTTTATTATAAGGTTTGTTAAAAGGTCATTTTCAAATTTTAAAATAAGAAGTATTAAAACATAAAATTTTATAATTTGTTCACCGTGAGTTTAGTGTGATTGTGGATATTAAAGTTAAATTTGCGTATATTTAGATAAAATAAAGTTTGAAAATATATTTAATTTATTTCAAATTAAAAAAAAAAATTAAATCCAAATTTTTAAATCAATGTTCCTAAGTACTATCAAATAATTTTTAAAACTCGTATGTAAGCCAAATAGAATACCTAATTGGGATGTATGTTTCGTGGCTCTCAGTTTACTTTGGCATAAAAATATCATAATCTCCTATACTTTGTTTTTTACAAATCATTAAACGTGTCCCAAGAAACTTTGGTTAAGAATTAAAATTATTTGTCTATGGTAGTAAATAAGAAAATGTATACTATTTGGTAAGTAAGTATACGCATTACACATAAAAGGAAATAAAATTCCACTAAAAAGAAAGCAGTTAGGTTTTACAAATTCAATCTTCAAAAGTATCTTTAAATTCCAAACAAGCTATTTCCCCTTTTAAAGATAGACATTCTATGTCAATATTAAAGTTTCAATAAGTTGAAAAAACAAAGATACTACACCCAACAAAACCAAGTTGCATCTTAAACTGAGTTCTCCTGTTGGAGCTAGCCAATTTGATTTGGCAATTGGTATTGGTCAACAATAGTGATGAGTTTATTATCTTTGGAATTGATTGGCTTGCTAGATTCAGGAGAATAATGAAAATTAGGGAGAGGGACCCCTTTTTTTTATTTTTCTCATCTTACATTTCTACAATCATATGCAATGGAATTAGATAGATTTTGTACTTAGCAAGTTACTTAAAATTGTTATACAACTCTAGGTTGAGAAACCTAGTTAATTTGTCTTTGATTGTTGGGACGTGAAGATGTAGTAATTTACCTTTGATTGTTAGGACGTGAACAATACTATCCATAACACATTATCAATTTCTTGGCATGATTTCCCTAGGTCAACATTAAAGTGACCCATTCTCTATAAATTTCCATACAAGTGCTTGAAATTGTTGAAATTTATCAACAACTTGGTTTAATAGTGAAATCTCATAAGGATCAACTTCCTACGGTTCTTAGTTTTCTTGAATTGATAGTGGAGGATTTCGCAGGAAAGACAATTTTGTCCGATACCATTTCTAAATCTTCTAATAATTTTGTGGGTTCTTGAATAATGATGTGATATTTTAAAATATAATTTATAAAATTTTAAAAATCGTCTAGCCAAGCAATGATCCTCGGGATTCTAAAGGTAAAAGATCTGACTACACATGTACATATAACTGTCTGATCCAGCTAAAGAGGCATGGAAGTCAAGAGATCATCAATGGTCGAAGGAAGAAGAAAAGATGGTTGTTGCATTATGGGATTTGGGACATGAATGGGATTTCAATTTTGTAGGATTTATACTTGAGATGTAATTAGGAATTTTGATCTTTGTTCCCCAAGACAACCAAATTTTAACTTTTATGCTTTTATAGGTAGTTTAATTTTAATAAAAATACAACCATTTTTAAGCTATGCTAAGAAATTTTGTTGAAAATAAAACTTAATGAGTAGTCTTGTAAATAAAAATTTTACCCTACATCTACCATGGCTATCTATAATCACCTACGACTCTCTTTTATTTTGCTCACAAACTCAAATATTTTTCTTATTATTAGTTGTAAGCATACGTTATGTGTATATCCATAATTCCTAAAGTTTTTAGTTTTTAATAAACAATTAGAATTGCTATTTTTTTAAGAAAAAAAATGAACTTATGATTGTAATTTTTTTTTTTAAATGATAAAAGACACTAAGATTGGCAAAAAGACATAAACCTTCATTTATATTTTGTAAAAGGGTAAAAGACACTAACCTTCCTTGAGATTTAGCAAAAACAAAAGAACATCTCTTAAGGTTTAAAAAATGTCTCAACTTTCCTTAAAGTTTACCCAAAAAACACAAATCTCCCCTTAAAAGACTTGTATTTTTGCAAAATACAAGGAGAGTTTTGTGTCTTTTTGACGAGTTTCAGGGGAGGTCTTTGAATTTTGTGAAACTTTAGGGAGACCCTAAGAATTTTTGAAACTTTAGGAGAAGTCAGTATCTTTTTATTAAATCTCGGGAAATATTAATATCATTTACCCTTTGCAGAAGGACAAGTATTTTGACAGTAGGTTTATGTCTTTTTGGCAAATCTCATGAGAGGTTTATGACCTTTTTGAAATCTTAGAAACGTCAATGAGATTTTGAAATCTCAAAGGAGGTTCTAGTATTTTTATCAAACCTTAGAATATCTAAGGTAGTGTTTGGATGTAAGGGTTTGGAATTGAATTGAATTATAAATATATGGATTTGTATTTGAAATCCATCGAATTCCAAATTCATGGTTTGGTTAAATTGTAAGATAGAAATGGAATTCCATCGAATTCCAAATTCATTTACCTTAAGTAATGGATATGGATTTAGGTATATCTAATTCAATTTCTAATCATCTCATGTAATAATGTACATGTAAATATTCTCACCATTTAAAAAATGCTAGCAATTATAAAGAGTAAAAAAATTTATGTATAACAAAAAAAAAATTAAGGTCATGTTTTACCGAGGAAGGATAGTATTCATTTTTCATGAAAATATCATAATTGAAAATTAAAAATTCAACATCAACTTCTCCAAACCTAGACACAATGCCAAAAACCTAAAAAAAAAAAAAGTTACAAATAACAAAAAACTGAAAGTTCAACCTCAATCAAAATACTTCTATAACTCTATCTACTAAAGTCTCATGTATCATGTTGATTAAGATGCAATAATATGTACTATCTTTTTAACCCTTCTAGATATTTACAGAGCTCGAATTTCCTCTCATCATGCGCCAACAGATTCGCTACTTTTAAGAGTTTCTTTTGATTTAATTTAGAAACTTTGTACAACTCATCTTGAACCATCTGAGTAGTCGGCCTTTTCTTGAAGTTTCATTCTCATAAATTTGATCACAAAATCAACCATTCGACCCAAAACCATCGCAAATCCAAGCAGTTCATCAGACTTCCTGAATCCAAATATACAAATTAAGTACTTGTGTCAAGTAATTATCAAATCCAAATATATATATTCATACTGAAGATTTAAAAATCCTTGATCGCAAGCAAGAATATTGGAAATAATAAGTCCTCTTAACCACATTGCTCCAATGTACTCTTCAGCATCTAGTGATCTTTTATTGTGGTTTAGCTCCGTGTATTTGATGGGTTTCATTTGAAACTCCTACTGTTGCATTTACTTCATTGTGTTAGTATTGAGTGGGTTGTGCGGAACTTGGATCTTTGATGATGGTGGGAAATAGGAATTGCTTGTTTTACCAAATTTCTTGACTAGAATCTCATTTGCTTAGAGTTCTTTTTTTTTTTTTTTTTTTTTTTGTTTCTTAGAAATAAGGTTTCAATTTCTTTATGCAGGTCTGTGATGATTTTCATGCTGTGTCGGACACCCCACTTGTGCCAAACAATAATACTACAACTAATGCTATTGAGTATATAAAAAGTAAAGCAATGCAGAAATTAATAATAAAAGACAATAATAAAGAGCAACACAAGAAGTTAACGAGGTGTTGAGAATTCCACTTGTGAACTTGTCCCACATTGAAAAATTAGAGTGGATGATTGGTGCTTATATACATGGTTGGGCCAAAGACCCAATAGATTTAAGCTTTTGGGTCAAGTTGGTGTTCACCCATGTGTATCAAGCCCACCCATGGACTCCTCTGGTCCTAACAAGTGGTATCAGAGTCAACGATTCGTAAGTTTAGGTGAGCGACATCGTAAAAATCGAGACGGGAAGCTAATTCTCCTGACGTGCTAATAGTTGGCGGACCAAGTGTGTCGCTAAGGCTAATAAGGATCATCTAGGCTAGGGATGGATCTGAATGGGTCAAGACGTGAGAAGTAGGATTGGTTTAGAGGCACGTGGAATGCAATCTGAAGCACGTAAGGCGCCAGTGGAAAGGCCCACTTGAGAAACTATTGGGGAATTAGGCTTACTCCCATAAGGGAGATGGTTTCTGTTCAAAGGGGAGTGGTTGGAACTCACAAGTGAGGGGGAGATTGTTGAGAATTTTACTTGTGAGCTTGTCCCACAGTGGAAAAATAGAGTGGATGATGGGTGCTTATATACATGGTTGGACCCAAGGCCCAATAGGCTTAAGCTTTTGGGTCAAATTGGTGTTCACCCATATGTATCAAGCCCACCCATGGGTTCCTCCGATCCTAACACAAGGTTGGGTATAGAATTATCTACATCTTCGAGCGCCAATGATCAATCCATTACTTCCAGACAAAGTACAACTTTGAGGTGTGTTTTACAAATGGAGAGGTGAGCTCTTTATATAGCGTCAACCCCAAGTCCAAAAAAACATTTTCCACCAATTTGAGACAAACAAAAAACTTCAAAACAACTTTCCCACCAATGTAGGATAAACAAAAACCAACAAATCTCCACCTTGACAATAAATTCAGCAAATTTTTTAGTCACCAACATTATCTGGAAACCACATCATCGGGGCCTTCTAAAAATATTCAGACTTGCAGGATATTGATCAAGTCCAAACAATGTTTGAACTTGATTGTTGTCACAATATTGGTCAACATATCTGCGTGATTTTCAATTGTAGTAATCTTTTGAAGGAGTATTTTTCTTTCATCAATTATATCCTGAATAAAGTGAAATCGAACGTCGATGTGCTTCATTCGTGCATGGTAGGCTTGATTCTTTGCCAAATAATAGCACTCTGGCTATCACAAAACACAACAATGTGCTTCTAAACAACTACCAAATTTTCAAGTAAACCCTGCAGTCAAATAGCTTCCTTAACAGCCTATGAAGCTGTCATGTACTCTACTTCTATTGTAAACAAAGCAATGGTAGACTGTAAGGTAGACCTCCAACTCACTGGACCATTAGAAAATGTAAAAACATATCCAATAATTGATCGACGTTTATCTAGATCACCTACAAAATTAGAATCCATATATCCAACAACACGTTGATCGATAGTATTATTTTTATCAAATACTATACCAACATCAGTAGTACTCATAATGTATTGTAAAACCCATTTCATAACTTGCCAATATCCTTCACTCGGATCATGCATATACCTGCTTACCATACTAACAACTTGTGAAATATCATGTCTTGTACAAACCATTGCATATATTAGACTACTAACATCACTTGCATAAGGAACCTGTAACATATACTTACGTTCCTCGTTTGAATTAGGAGATAAAGATGCACTAAGCTTGAAGTGAGGAGCGAATGGAGTGCTAATTGGTTTTGATTACTCAAACATGCCAAACATTTGTACTACCTTCTTCAAATACTATTTCTGAGACAAACTAACTCTTCCTCTCATCATGTCTTTGCATATCTCCATGTCAAGTATCTTCTTTACTTCACCAAGATCTTTCATCTCAAACTCTTGATTTAACTGACTTTTCAATTTGTTGATTTCTTCACTATTCTTTGAAGCTGTCAACATATCATCAACATATAAGAGTAAATATATAAAAGATCCATTTTGTAGTCTACGAAAATAAGCACAATGATCATGTTTATTTCTAATGTACTTGTGACCAATTATAAACTGAAGAAATCATTTGTGCTATTTTAAACCATACAACAATTTTCCCAGTTTGCATACCCAATTTTCTTTTCCAACAACCTTAAATTCATCTAACGGGGTCGTATAGATTTCCTCTTCCAAATCACCATATAAAAATGCAGTTTTTACATCGAGCTGAATAGTTCAAGATCAAAATGTGCTACCAAAGCCAACAAAATTCAAATGGAAGAATGTTTAACAACTGGGGAAAATACCTCATTATAATCAATACCTTACTTCTATGCGTAGCCTTTAGCTACCAATCTAACTTTGAAGTGAACATTATTTGCATCTAAAAATCCTTCATTCTTTACATAAACTCATTTGCATCCAATTTTTTTCTTACCCTTAGGAAGTTGGGCTAGCTCTCAAGTTCGATTCTGATGAAGAGACTGCATTTCTTCATTCATCGCTCTTTTCCACTTGTCTGATTCAGAGTTCCTCATTGCTTCTTTGAAAGTACAAGGAACATCATCATCTACAACTGGAAGTGCACATGCTAACATATCAATATACCGAGTAGGTTTTCAAATTTCTCATCTTGGCCTCTGAGAAATAATTGATTCTTGTTACTGTGAAGATTCTCTAATTGAAATCTCCTCTTCTTATACACTATTCCCCATTGTAACTGGAGAATTACATTGTATAGTCTCATTTCTCATTGGGTTTCCCAAAATTATTTAAGCCTTCACCTATTATTGAGTACCACTGGTTTTTTCTTCAATTGGTGACTCCTTGTGTATTGTTTTCTTCATCATCGCAAGTTAATCAAAAGTCACATTCCTACCTAAAATCTTTTTTTTTTTTGGTCTCTAGACACCAAAGACGAAATCCTTTGACTCCTACACTAATCCCCAAGAATATCACTTTCTTGGCTCTTGAATCCATTTTAGATTCTTTAACATGATAATAAGTCATAGTACCAAATACATGTAATGAATCATAATCACTAACAAACTTTCCAGACCATACCTCATAGGGTGTTTTTTCCCCTACTACAGATAACGGTAGATGGTTGATGAGATGACATGCATATCTAACATCCTCAACCCAAAGCTTTTGTCCAACCCAGTATTATACAACATACATTGAACTTTTTCAAGTAAATTCTGATTCATGCGCTCTGCCACCCCATTCTGCTGTGGTGTATCTCTAACTGTGAAGTGTCGAGCAATACTTTCATCCTGACATACCTTCATAAATGGTTTACTCTTGTATTCACCACCATTATCAGATTTGAGTCGTTTAATCTTTTTGCAAGTTTGAGTTTCAACTAATTTTTTCTACTTAAGAAAAATATCACACACTTCATTTTTATGCTTCATAGAATATACCCCAAACTCTTCTAGAAAAATCATCAACAAAAGTGACAAAATAATGCACACTAACCAATGAAGCAGTTTTAGTAGGTCCCCGTACATCTATGTGAATATAGTCTAAAATTCCTTCAATCAGGTGGATTGCAGTGCCAAATTTCATTCTAGTTTTTTTTCTTAGAATACAATGCTCACAAAATTCAAGTTTGCATACCTTTGTACCCTTTAACAAGTCTCGCTTTAAATCAAATATTTTTCTCCTACATGTGCCAATCGCATATGCCATAACCTCATTGTATCTGAGCATGCATTTTTCTTTGAAACAATAGCTACTGAGCCAATAACTGTACTACCTTGTAAATAATACAAGTTATTTTTCCTTATTCCTTTCATCACCACCAGCACACCTGATTTAATCTTTAAGGTTCCATCTTTCAAAGTGATAGTAAACCATTTAGATTCGAAGGCACCCAATGAAGTCAGATTTTTCTTTAAGCTTGGAACATACCTAACATTAGTCAAGTTTTTAATAGTTCTATTTTGACATTTTCAACTATAATGATCCTATTCCAGTTGCTTTACAGGTACTATAATTTCCCCAAACAAACATCCCCGTCATCTAATTCTTCAAAATTTAAAAATCATTCCCTATTGGGACACATGTGATAGGAACAACCAAAATCCAAAATCCACTCACCAAAATAATGTGACGAAGATGTTTCAACAAGAGAAAAAATTGACTCACTTCCATCACGCTTGGCTATATTGGCATTAGAATGTACTTTTCCTTTATTCTTTTACTGCAATTTAAGGCAATCTTTTTTCCAATGCACTTTCATATGACAAAAGGCGCATTCATCTTTAGTAGGTTTCCTATGAGATTTACTCCTCCTTCCAGGTTTACGACTTTGAGAACATCATCTTATTATTAGTGCTTCTACAATTTCCTTATGGACCCTTTAATCCTTCTTTCTGCATTTAGTACTATTCAAAGCGGTACAAACAACTTCAAAAATAACTTTATCTTTCCCATACAATAAAGTGGTGATCAAATGTTTATAATTAGCCAAAATTTTATTGAAAACATTTATGTGGTCATTAATCAAAATACCTGATTGATACTGGAAGCGAAACAATTTCTTTTTCAAATAGAACCGATTTTCCAACCTCTTAGTCATAAAAGTATCCTCCAATATTTTCCATAATTTCATCGCAGATGTTTCCTCACTACAAGAAATAAGGGTATTAGTGACGGTTTTAAACTGTCACTAATACTCAGAAAATCATCACTAATACTACTAGTGATGGTTCTCTTAGTATTAGTGACGATTCTAGCTTTGTCACATATCTGCGGATACTAATATTTATTAGTGACAAAATATTCAAACCGTCACTAATAGTGGAGTATTAGTGACGAAAAGGAACCATCACTAATAGCCTACGACCGTCACTATAAAATTACACATATGATCGGCTCAACTTCATCACTAAAGCGCATGTATTAGTAATGGATTTAATAATCGTCACTAATATAACAATAATAGTGACGGTCAAGAAACCGTCCCTAATAGTACACTTTTTAGTGACGATTATTAAAACAGTTACTAATAATTGACTATTAGTAACGATTATAGAACCGTCACTAATATTTGGCCCCACAAGGTTGATTTTATAGTGACGGTTTTGGTCATTTAGTGACGGTTTCTAAAACATCATTAATACTTCATCTTCCCATTATTAGTAACGGTTTTGCAAACCGTCACTAATGCTTTGAAAAAATTATTTTTTTTAAATTCCTGTAAAAACCTTTAATTACATTTTAAAATACATAAAATTGAACCAGAATTACTAAAACATTCCTAAATTATTAAAATTTAAAATACAAATTGTTCAAAATTAAAATACATACAAGTACAAATTCAAATTAAAATATACAAATTGATTTTGTTCAGTTAACAAGAAATATAAAAAAAGTAAAAAGTTGTGAGTATTCGACCCGACTAAAGTGTCTGACATCGTTGTAGTGTTCTGAGAGCCACAAATCCTACAAAATAATAATTTCACAAGAAATTAGCTAGTTAGTATACAATGTTTGAACATATATATACATAACATGATTTTGTGTTCATAACCAAAGAACAATCCATATTTAATCACTAGTATGCACTTTATGACCATTTTATCATATTTTATTTTTGGAAAAATCAATTGAAATTTCGACAGCATGTCGTCTGTAAATAAAACATTTTTCCATAACAAAACATACATATAAGCCTCAAGCAATTCAGTATACTCAATATTTCAGTAATAATCCATTCAACACAAGTAGTTTAGTATACTCAATATTTGGCAATGTTCCATTCAACACAAGCAGTTCAGTATGATCAGTCCAAACATTTCATACAAACAAACAGGTTAAGTAGGTCTTTGCAAACATCAGTTAAGCATAAATTTTTTTTTCATTACAAAGTTAAAATAAATAAAAAGTACTAGATGATTTGCATCAATACACCAAAATAAATGCAAATAGTCAGTAACATCTTTAAGAGAAGCAACGAAAAAACTTTCTTGACTTCCAAAAACATCATTAGTTCAAGCACAAAAAATGAACACCATCCTCATTACCATCCATTTCTCCCCCTTTGCCATTATCAAAAATAGGGGGCTATCACTACTAATGATCTAAGAATGGTGCTCAGCTCCTTTATATATGTTCTTATGCATGCATTTTCAATTTAGGATGAAGATCAATCTTCATTTAGAAATCACTCATCCTTTCAATAAAAATTTAAGCATGCATCATATTATAAACATTTAGCACTTGATTTTTGGGCTTTGGTTATTTTGGGAAAAATTTTAAAAAAATTTCGGCAGCATGCCATTTGGTAAATAGAACATTTCAAAATCTATAAATCAAAAAGAGTATACCAGATAGCCTAGCAGTATTCTATATCATACAAAACATAAATCACTGCATCAATCATGCAAGTGGCATTCTAGATAAGGCATGCAATCTAGTAGCTCAAATAATAGGTCATACAAAATATAAATCATCCATTAAAGAAATGTAATCATTCACTCAATTTGCAAAAATGAGACACAGATTTTTACCTGCTTATTTGAGTGGCCATCCAAGAACATGGTTGAACTCTACAAGAACTTATGGGGCAAACGTGGGCAAGATTTTTCTCTCTTCCGATGCAAGCCTCTTGTGCAGTTGCTTCTAATGATCTACAAATTCCATGAATAAATACTTTAGCTCCTTAGCTATCCTGTATTCTGTAATTCCTGAGTGTCAGAGCTTTAATTCTTCACCAATTATAGCATTTGTGCTCTGTAATTCTTGCTACAATATGAGAATCATAAATCAATTATGCAATTTGACAACAGAGCTCCAACAGTAGCACAAAATCTCACTTTTATAGTTGATGATATTTTCTCAAAAATTAATAAAAATAAAAATGAAAGAACTTGCCAGGGACTTTGGTTTCAAGTTCCCAACTAATGGGTTAAACCATCCATGCCTTGGTATCTTTTCAGTTATCACCCGTGGCTTGCAGAAAATGAACAAGACAATGAAAGCTAACTAACAAGGGAAATATAAGTTCTAATGAAAACAATTACTCCAAACCCAATATAATTCGATATAGAAATAGAGGAAAAAGCAGACACTGTACAATCAACAATAATAATGCATTAAGTTGATACCTTATTGTTAAAGATGTTATAATATGATTTGGATTGTTAAAAAATTCTCATAATTTCTCTAGGTTCTCTCTAGAATCTAACACAATGATTCCCCTCATGTGTGTCTCTGAAGACAAGCTTGGAAAAATGCAAACTTGTGTTGATATGGTAGTATGCTTCTGTATGAATTCAACAACTATTCCTGGGGACAAGTCCTTCTCCAAATAGTCAATTAATATGAAATGGCCATAGCCAATGATTCTATTCATAAGTGAAGTTTTCCCTCCCATATCTAAATCTTGCTCTATAGACTGAGACAAAATCGACTTGTTCTTGACATTTGAACTATAAATATCCTCATGGTAGGTAGCACTTCCAACACTCAAATCACTGCCTTCTTTTGAATCTGAACCAAACGCTAGTAGGGCAGTAAGCCAGTTCTCCATTGTTAAATTGTGTCTAAGCAAAATATGTGCAGCTCTGAATAGAGTAAAGTACATTAGTTCGTACCAAAAAAAAGAAGTCAACCTCATACCATACAGAATAATAAGGAGTTAATTTCTAATTTCATTTTGACCAATAAACCCCCTTTACAAGACTATATAAAAAAGAACATCCATTATTTACTATTCACAAGATGTGCTGAAAAGATAAAAACATTCACAAAAGCAATTAATCAAACTACATGTTTTGGGCACCTTGAACCTCCTCCCTCCTTTCTTTACCTGAGCGCATGGGTGGGTTGCTCGTGAAGAGGACTACATTTTAGTACGGTTATTATGAGACTATCTTCGTAGCAGTGGTAAAATGAAAACAATTCCTGATATTATCCACGAAGCGAAACCGAATATATATCATTTGATATATTGGCTATCCTCGCCAGTATGGTTGACACCACATATGAGAATCTAAACTAGTTCATGATAAAATATAACAAGTAACCCATGTCGTTTTAAGTAGAATGCTTGAATAGAAAGACCGTCACTAGTAGTATAAAATTATCTGATAGCTTAACCTTTAAAAGTCGACTCAAGATCCTTGAAAGGGGTGGATTATTAATGTCGGTTTTACAAACCGTCACTAATATAGTGGATTATTAGTGACAATTTTTTAAAATCGTCCCTAATGATGCACGTTAATGTAGAGAACAATCTGCGTTTGATTGATTGAGTTTAGACGACAAGCTACAGTCTTTTGTTGGGTGTTTGGGCGATTGTGAGCTAGTTGGAATCCCAATGTATGTAGCAAAGTATTTGATCAAGCAAGAATGCACAGGTAAGGTTGCGATTCCTCTACATCGAGGAATCCTAACAAGTGTAGTGAAGGACCTTCCAAGATGAAGGTAGAGACGGTAAATGAATGGAGCAACGAGAAGGAATATTTTCCTCCAAATATGGAGGTTCAACCTAGTGATGCAAGTGAAACTAATGTGAAATCAAAAGTGGCCCCAATGGTTCCACCTGAAAAGGGTGAAAACAGTTGTCATGACCCAATCGCAAGAGGGAGTACTCTAAGACCATCACCATGGTGTAATGACAAGCTGTCTTGAGAAGCAGCAGCACCGGGAAGCACTGACCGGTAAAGGAAGAAACCATAATACAAAATATTACTTACTTCGAAAATCCTTCATAGGGCCTGGTTTGAAACTTTGATCCTTCTCAACTTTGATCATCATCTTCTAATTTTACATGATGATGATGATAAAATGGTAGGTTTTTCCTCTTGCAGGAAGTTGAGTCGAAGACCATACTATGAAACACCATGTTTCCTTCATACCTAAATTTTCTTTGAAACTAATTTCAAGCCCAATTTCTCTTAAAATGACGCATTATGATATCTCATAGGGCTTTCTTCAATGTTTTCTTGAGGTGCTTTTATTAATCCTTTTCAAATTCACATATTCTTAATTTGTTGTTTTGTGTAATTAGGTGTTCTAAAAGACACCTCATTTATTTGGAACTCATATTTTTCCTTATATGACCAAGATGTCTGTACTACAAACCCAATGTGGGATCCTTACACAAAGGCCCTATATGTAAAAACAAAAACCTCTTATAGGTTCAAATAATAAATTTATGATGCTAAATTGTTAAATGAACTCCATGAAAACTATCCATATTAGACAATCCAGGACCTAATTAAAATACAAACATCACTTTCAAGAATATTTTAGCATGCAGTATAGCATACTCATTTTAGCTCATGGTTTATGGAATTTTGATTATTTTGAGAAAATTCTAACGAAATTTTGGTAGCATGCCGTCTATAAATGGAACATTTCTCATAAATACATGCTTCGAAAACCTTGTTGTTTATAACAAGTAATTCAGATTAAGCATGCGAGAACCCAAAAATATCTACCAGCATGCAATACACAAGTCACTGCATCAACCATGCATGTGGCATTCAGTTCAATTAGCATACAGTCCTATTACCTGAACTATCAACATGCAATACACAAGTCACTGCATCAGCCATGCAGTTGGCATTCGAAACAAATATGCAATCCAGGATAATTAAGCGATTCTATATAGTCCAATATAGTTCATGTCAAAATATAAACTATCCATCAAAGAGATATAATTATTTAATACAATATGGATAGTAGGTTGTCATGCTGATCTCATAAGGCATTTAGGAAAAGATGGAATAGGGATGCCTTGGGTGATGTGTACATTTGAAAGTCTTATACTTTAAGGGAGACTTGAGGATATTGATCATGCAAAAGACTTGGGTAAATATCTCAAAGGATGTAGTTAGTAGGGGGATTTTCTTTTAAGAATGATTTTGAGGCTTTGCTAATGAAGGAGAAGATAAGTTGGAAATAAAAAGTAAGTGTGAATTATGGTAATATCCCAAGAGGGGGGTGAATTGGGTTTTTGAAAACTATTTAAGTTTATTTTACTGCTTAATTTCTATTTCAACGTTTAACAAAAATAATAACAGAGGTCTGAAATTAATTCAAATAATTTTCTCAATAAACTCAATTATACCCAATTTATTATCAAGTGCATGTAATATTAATCAACATACAAACATGCAAAAATTGATAATGAAATATAGGAGGAAATTAAAAAGTTAAAGGAAGAGAGAAGGCAAACACAATTTTACGAGCTTCAGCCAACCTGCCCACATCCTCGCCTTGAGCAACCCACTCAAGGATTTTACTAAATCCCTACTTCTTTAACTGGGATGGAGCTTCCCTTACAGTTCGCTGCTTACAAAAGGTCCAACTTCCTCCTACTTTGTTGCTTACAAGAGATACAACTTTCTCCTACGCCGTTGCTTACAAAAGGGACAACTTCCTCCTCCTCGGTTCACAACCTGAACCGTGATTACAATATAGAATTTTAATTCTATAAAACTCAATATTGCTTCCAACCAAACTAGTGAGTACAATAGAAATCCTAACACATATTCATATGATAAAACTTGAAGCTTAGCATGAATGTAACGATAAAATCGTTATATGAATGATATGCTTCACAAAATTACCCTTTAATCAATATCTCCCAAAAATTGATTTCTTAAAAATAAGAACTTTGGAGATCTTAGGGTTCATTTTCAAATAACTTTAACAAGATTTGACAACAAGATCCTTTATAATAATGCTAAATAATGCTCGGATTTATATTCCTACTATCAAACAATTAGTTACTATCAAATCTTTGAATAAATATGACTTTGAATATTTTGCAAAAATTAAAACAATACTTTAAAAATATTGCTCAAAAATATGTTTCGATAAGCTCTTAAAATTTCCAATCAAATACCCAAATAACAAATCTTTGAACAAAAAATAGTTTTAAAATATCTTAAAGATTTAGTTATTTTAAAAATAACTTTCTCAACTATTAATTCAATCAATCAATATACAATACCAAAACATTGATTTATGCTCCCAATAAGTATATTAAAATAATGAATGTGGGAAACACAAAATCGGATTTAAATGCTCAAAATACTCAAACCTCAATACCACCATTGATTTCAGAATACGTGCGTGAATATCATTATAATCAACGTAGAAAATGCCCAAAAACTAAATGTGCATCAGTTGGAGTGCAAGCAATAGTTCAGCAGTATGTTCAAGTCTCTCAATCTTGAACAAAAGGTGAGGCATTAGGGTTTAGAGGTTGTTTTTATAAGTAATCTTAGATTTAGGTTAAGTCTTGACCATTTGATCAATTAGATTAAGAGAACAACCTGCGTGTTTTCTCGCTGAAGTTCAGAATTTTAAAATTTTCGTAGGTTCAGATGACTGAGCTCTCGATTTAGACGTATGAAATTCCTTAAAGCACTGAAAATTATAGTCTAGACACAGGGTTAGACGACTAAACTCTAGGTTTAGTCTTCTAAAGTCTTGGGTTAGACGATGGAACTTGACGGTTCAGACGTCTGAAGGTGTTCTTCTTGTTTTGTATTTCAAAAATTAATTCTTCAAATGATTGAACTAATTCTTCAGTCTTCTGAGGAAATTCTTCAGACGTCTGAAGTAAAAACTTCAGTCATCTGAGGTTGCATCTTCAGACTTCTGAGGGTGCACCTCAGTCGTCTGGACAGACCAACTTCAGAATTTTTATTTTTAGTTTCAAAATCAATTTTGCTCTCTTACTTTGTTCTCTTATAAAACATTTTTTGGAGTTCAAAATAAGGACTATAAGTTCATGTTTAACCCTAGAAGATTTTCATGAGATGCATGTGTAGGGCATATGTTGAGCTTCTAGCTATATCATATAAAATATACCAATACAATCAATTCTAAATAATCATTCCCATGACAATCTTGAACTTTGATGTTTGCATCTTCATTCTTCTACTCTTTTAATTCCATGGATTGTGTCAGGTTGTATATGTTTTAATCCCCATGGCTTCCATGACTTCATCACCTTCCGTGTGTGCTAAATAATGATCCCGCTAAAAGACTCAATGCACAGATGAGATAATTGTGTTTTGTCATTATCAAAACGAAATTGGATTCAAAAAGTCAACAATCTCCCCCTTTTTGATGATGATAAACACCAGAGCAAAAAGCATAAATTTCAAAATAGATATTTAAGTTCAACTCAATATGCAGCTAGATATAACAATAAAGTATATGCACATTAATCTTCTCCCCTTAGAAATCCTCTCTCCCTAAACACAAGGAGTATATCATTTTTCTCACTAATCCTCTCCCCCTTTTGGCATCAGCAAAAGGGTTAAGTTAAGTATCCAAACAAAAATTCTTAGCTTTAAAAAAAAGACTCCCATTTTTTGCACAATGTTTATTTTAGCTCAGAAAAACTCTCCCCCTTTTTATTTATTTAAGCTCATGCACATTGTAGACTATGCAATTTTTTTAAAAACTGCCTCTCCCCCTGTTGATCTGAAAAAAATTTCTCTTCACCTTTAGATCTCAAAAAATTTGCTCTAGTATGTACATATTTCTCACCTTTTAAAAAAAAATTGTGCTTTAATTTTTATTTTATTTTTGCTTTAAGTACATTCCAAAAGGAATTATTACCAGAAAGACTAACCATACAAATCCGAATTATATCAATGCATTTTAAATTAAGATCATATGGTTAACTCAAGGAACTTGTGACAAAGTAATATATTTTTCATTTAGAGTATTCAATAAGATCATCATAATTGAGTGCATGTCATAGAAAGTTCACTGCCCATCTAAGCAAAATAAGATAGGAAATAATTTCCAGATGCTCCCCCTATGAATTTGAACACTTGCGTAGATGAAATGAAGTGCTTATACTTATCAAGGATTAATTTCACTACTAGTTCAAAGCCATATAAGCAATCATTGTAAAATATTTTAAACCAACTATAGCGATACTATGATGCACATGAGTTATTTATGCTCTTACTCTAGGGATGGAGCTCAGCTCCCCTAAATATTTTCAAGCATGCAACAAGTTTAGTTCAGTATAGTTTAAAAAAAAAAATTCATGTGGTTAACAAGTTGCATCAAATATGCACAAAAGAATGTACACATACCGTTCATGATTTGATACCAGATGTAAATACTAAATGTGATACTAAATGTGATTATGCTTATTTTTCAGAGCCATAATATTTTCAAGTTAATTTGCTCCCCCTCAGTTATGCACTTATCATCGTCTTATGTCTTTTTCTTTTAATCATTTTTCACTAGTTTAGCCGAGTGTTCTACAATTTTCAATGATTTATACTTGGCTTTACCTGCTTTGGCTTAGAGGAGCAAAAAGTCATAAACAATCCTTCTTCAGGGTCATAAACCTATATTGCTTCTTTTCCTATGGATCTCAACACATAGGTTTCATAGTAATTTGCATTTTCATATAGATTGAAACCTATTGTAAATAACTTAGAAATTTGACATATTTAAAAACTTCTAATAGATTTGATTTGAAATTTGAGAGCGTGTGAAGTGAGATTTGGCAAATACTCTTAATAATTTAATTATCATTAATTAAATTCAGGAGAATATTCATTATGAGTGAATAGTATTCAAAATATTTCGTGGAAGTGATTATATCCAACTACTTAGACAAAGAGCAATTTGGGAGAATATTAATTTTTGAATACTGCTCTTTGGGTATTTCTGATTATCCCACCATTGGACGGTACCTTATAAGTATGTCTTCAATTTTAAGCAAGGATACGAGCCTATGATAGATGAATCTTTACCAGATATGATCATGATATGGTAAAGATTTTTTGTGAAGGAAATGACTTAATCACAAATCAAAGTTAGGAAATTTTATATTTTGAGCACAAAGGGAATATTTATTAAAATGTCTTGATAGACCATTTGGATCCCTCAGAGAATTCCACTGATTTGATTATAACAGGATGTCTTTTAATGAGCACTTAATAGATATAGAATTTATGATTTATCAGTGCTTAATCCTAGAGTGTTGAATTATTTTTTATTTTTGCTTTTTATAATCAGAGAAGAGTTTAGGGATAAATGAAATATATCAAGATGAATATCCTGAAACTCGAATTTGTGCAATGGACAACTATGCTTAGGATTTTAATAAGGGATTAAGCATTAAGAATTATTTACCATGCACAATTACCTTGTCCATTTGGAAGTGAATTTTATAGAGCATGCTTATGAGATTTTCTTGAAGATGTGATTTAAGTTTTTTATTTTATAAAGCAAGGTTTATGATATTTTAGACAATTAATCTCTCAATCTTCACTTTGAATAGATCAAGGTTTGCATGCTATCCAATATTTTAACATTTTACCCAATCATTATGATATAAAATCACTAGGTAGTCAGATTGGATATATTGCTTAAAGAAATCATATTGACTTAACTTTCTTGTAGGATTCTTAGTATAATAATAGCGTAGTAAATACATACACTAAGATTTTACATTTTAAGCATATACTATTCCCCAAGCTTATTAGTCATCACGACCCCTTTTTGTTTATGTGGCTGACTCCACTAAATTATCAATTTTTAAGTCTAAGGAGGAGGTTTTTGGGGTTTGTTTTTGGTACCCATTTTTCTTTGACTCACCAAACCTGTTTGGGCTTCACACCTTTCCTATCAAATGGACAATCAAATTTAATGTGTCCTTTATTTTTACATAATATGCAAGTGGTGTGTACATACAGACCAGAGGAGGTACTGGCATAAAATTTTGATCCTTTAACAAAGTACCCCATGTATAGGTTCTTTCTTCTTCTATTTTCAATTCCATTATAACCTATATCTTCCTTATCTAAGGTCATCTTTTGAGAACCCAGGAGTTTATCAAGATTTTCTTTTCCCCTAGTAAATGTGTGGATGATCTTAGCTTGATCCTCAATTTTTCTTTCTAGGTCTTGAAATTTTAAATTCTTTAAACCTTTGCAAACAGCTTGTAATTTTACAAATTCATCAGTCATTTTGTTTTCTTTACATTCAAGCTCAGAAATTTAAAGATCTTTTACATTATCACTCGAAATCTTGGATCTTAACTCTTTCAGCTCTTTTGTCATCATATCATTTTTGTTTTCTAATTTCATGTTTTTTAAATTCTTTTCTTTTTCAACACTAATTTTTTACTCTAATTCTTTTAGTGATGCCTCATTTTTGTTTACTAATCTTTTAATTGCTAATTCCTTTTCAACCTTTTATATTTTCAAAGAAGTATGAAACTCTCTAAAATCTTCTAACTATTTTGCTAAGTCTTTAGTTTCATTTTTCAACATTGTTTTCTTTTTAGAAATCTTTGTTAAAATTTTATGAGTCTTAACAAATCCCTCTTGTAATTCCTCATAAGATGGCATGTTATCATTATCATATTCATCATAGGATTTATTATTAGAATTATCATAAAATATATCACAAGATTTATCACAGTCATTGCATGAATGATTTTGAGAATTATTATGAGAAGTAAAAGGCGATGAGTGTACCTCTTTTTTTATTAATGTAACTAGGCTATAGTTTTCCACTACTTGATCATTTGAGCATAAATCTTCCCAAGGCGTGGACTTCTTTCCTTTGGTCTCTCCAAATCTCCTATCGAGTTCTTCCCATATCTTTTTAACACTTTGATATGACTTAATTTTATGAAAGACATTAGTATCTAAAGCAAGCAATAGAATATTCATGACACTGAAATTTATTGTAAAAACCCAAAATGTGAAAAAATGGGTTCAAATATTAAGAGGGGCAAAATTGGAAATTTTTGGGTCAAGGGCTATAAAAGGAAATTTCTATTACTTCTTCATTAAGTAAACTCAATCCTATCTCTCTCTCTCTCTCTCTCTCTCTCTCTACTCTCTCCTTCTCTCTAGAATTCTTCGCCGATCGTTGACGGAATCGAAAAACGGAAGCTACCACGACGATCGTGGAAGGATTCTCTACAACTTCTACGGATCGGAATCTCGTTTCAGAGATTTTTGGGTTTCGGCGTAAAATCGAGGTAAGACTCGGTTTTTAATTCTGATCTGGTAGTTTTCTAGGTATCAGTCTTGTGAGTATATTTTGTACTATGATTTGTAGGTTTTGAAACTCGGTTCGCTGTTTAGGGACCTTGGAGTTTGGGATTTTCTTACGGGGTTAAGGTAAGGGGAACTATGTTTATATTGGTTATTTTTGAAATCGGACTCAGTGGAACTGTGGTCCATGTTCCTGTGTGTGTTTTGGCTACTCATTTAGGGGGATCTAATGGGGAAAACTATGGATTTTTCATTATTACAGTTTTAGGAAAAAGGGGGCGACGGGCTGAATCCCAAGTTTTGTTGAAAACTGAGTATATGTGTGATTTATACTGTGATATTGGGATGACCATGCCTTGACTTTGTTTAAACTATATTTGTTTGGAAAATCATGATTTAGATTACCAAATGAGTGTGGTTTGTTTGGTTATATGAGCGTGCATGTGTGTGTGATATGTTGAAGCGCTAGTAGGAACACGGTTCCGAAATTGTTCTAGGTACTGAGAGTGGCCGGCTCTATATCCAAGGGCGTGTGTATTGCCAGCCACGTTGGCAAGAGTGGCTGGCTCTATATCCAAGGGCGTGAGCCTATTCCAGCAGATCAGGCCGAAGGGTGTGGATCCACCAATTAGCGTCGGTGCCGGTGGAGTCGTGCTTCACGGGTTGGCTACGGGCCAATGACGGAATGCCGGACCGGCTTCGGGCTGATGGGTGTGACGACACCGGGTTACTGATCATGTGTGTGTATTGTGATGGGGCTGCGTATAATTGGCCTTCATATGTGTGCGTGTATGCACTGTGTAAATTAGTACTAGAATACATTTAACTGCGTGTATGTTGTATTATGATAACACTCAAATGCCACACACCGATATAACCTGTGTTCTTCCTTACTGAAAGGTGTCTCACCCCTACTGTACGTACATTTTTACAGGTCCTTCGGGTAACCTGAACTGGCGTCTTGGTGTAGGGAGCGTAGTGGCCGGTGTACTACGTTAGCGCTTGGGTAAGTGCTAGGACTGCAGTTTTGTTGGGTTGCCATTTTGAGTTGTATTTGGGCACCCAGTTTGTCTGTTTTGTTAGAGCCATGTTTTGCTCTTGTATAGACTCCAATATGGTACTGCATATGTTGATATAGAATGACTTTTTTTGTTGCGTATATGATTATGATTGGATGTGTTTAGGGTGCCTGAGAACCCCACGGGGTCGGACCCTCATCCAGTGTACTGTATCTGTGATGATTTATATGATACAGGGACAGGTTAGGTTACAATTTTCACCCCGGGTCCCATTTCCGGGTTCGGGGCGTGACAGCTTGGTATCAGAGCTAACCAGGTTACTAGATCTTGTAGACTTGGTTAGGCTTAATTATGAGTACATACCAGAGTATAGGATATGGATATGGGATAGAGTTGGTTGAGGGTTGTTCGGTTGCTAGATTGGGAATTGTCGATGGTATTTTGTGTTTTTCCTAGGATGACGATTCCAGTAAAAGCAGGGCAGATCATTGATGACTTTCGTGTCGGTGTGATAAGACATACCTAAACCAGGTAGGAAGTAGCTAACACGATTAGTGTAGATCATTGTGTTAACTGTATATGTTATAGGGATACTGATAGATTCCTATTGTGTTGCAGAATGGAGCTCAAGGATAATAATCTTGGAAGTGGCTCCGAGGAGACTGCGAGTGATGAGTCCCCTTCTGTGTCTTGAGGTTTGATGAGGCAGGTATTACGGGAGATCGGGCGGAGTGTGAGGAGATACGAGCACTTTCCTACTGCTGCGGGGTGCACCATTGAGAGGTTCACACGCATGCATCCTCCGACGTTCTCTGGAAGACCTGACCCGACTACAGTAGACGACTGGATGGAGAAGACTGAGAGGATTCTGGGTGTTCTGCACTGCACGGATAGGCAGCGAGTCCTCTATGCTACTTTCCAGCTGTCTAGGGAGGCAAGTCGATGGTGGACTGCGGTGAGTCTACTGGAGAGGCAGAGAGTTGGTCCTGAGGAGATGACATGGAGCTGTTTCAAGGAGGTGTTCTTTGACAAATACTTCCCGACTTCAGTACGTGATGCGAAGGCAGATGAGTTTTCTGCTCTGACATTGGGGAGTTTGACGGTACAGGGGTATGCGACTCGATACATAGAGCTATCCCATTTTGCACCATGTATGATCTCGAGGGAGTATGAGAAGACTCGGAGGTTCGAGAAGGGTTTGAGGAAGGATATGCGTAGACTGGTGGGTATGCTTTAAATCCGCGAGTTCTCTGTATTGATGGATAAGGCCACGGTGATCAAGACTGGTATTCAAGAGGACGAAGCGGATCAGGAATCGAGGAAGAGGACAATACCTTCTGGTTCTCAGACAGGATCTCGTCAGGGATCATGGAAGAAGAAGAGCAAGGGCTCGAGTTATCATTAGAATACCGAGCGCCAGGTTTCTCGGGGGAGCCATACTGATGGTCGTTGTACCAAATGCAACAGGCGGCACAAGGGTGAGTTTCGGCCATTTAGGGATAGTTGCTACAACCGTGGCCAGCCAGGCCATAGGTCTCGTGATTGTTGAGCACCGAGGCAAAACGTGCCTACAGTTAGTGGGGACCGAGGGAGCAACTAGATACCTCGGGGAACCATTCAGATGAATACAGCTTCGGATAGAGTATACTCTCTTACTCCAGCGGACGCTGAGCATGCAGGTAACATGGTGATAGGTACCTTATTATTGCTTTTGAATAAAGCTTTTGTTTTGTTTGATTCGGGTGCAACCCATTCCTTTGTATCTGTGAATTTTATGGGATGGTGTGGGGTTGAGACTCGAGATATGAATGAGGTGTTATCTATTACTACGCCATCTGGGAGTGTATCTTTCTGTAGGAAGATGTTGGTAAACTGCCCAGTGGAAATTCAGGGAAAGCTACTACTGGCGAATCTTGTAGTATACGACATGTCGGGGTTTGATATCATTCTGGGGATGGATTGGTTGTTCTCCAGTTATGCTATGATCGACTGTCGTAGGAAGGTAGTAGTTTTCAGACCTCCTGGGGAGCAGAAGTATGAGTTTGTAGGATCCTGTGTGCGTTCAGCGCCACAGATTCTGTCGGCATTACAGGCGAGGAGGCTACTCTTGAGCGGATGTTAGGGGTACTTAGCTTGTGTGGAGGAACCTCCACAGGATGAGTTGAGACTCAAGGATATTTGGGTAGTTAGCGAATTCCCGGATGTGTTTCTAGATGATTTACCCGATTTACCTCCAGATCGTGAGGTGGAGTTTGCGATAGAGTTGCTGCCTGGTAAGGAACCAATCTCTAAAGCTCTGTACCGGATGGCTCCAGCAGAATTTCAAGAGTTGAAGGAGTGGTTGCAGGAATTACTAGACAGGGGATTCATTCAACCTAGTGTTTTGCCCTAGGGAGCTCCAGTACTGTTTGTGAAGAAGAAGGACGGGTCGATGCGAATGTGCATTGATTACCGTGAGATTAATAAGGTAACTGTGAAGAATCGTTATCCTTTACCTCGTATAGATGATCTTTTTGACTAGTTGCAGGGGACGCGGGTCTTTTCGAAGATCGATTTGCGGTCAGGATATCATCAGGTGAGGGTTAGAGCGGAGGATGTAGCGAAGATGGCTTTCCGAACCAGATATGGCCACTACGAGTTTTTAGTCATGCCTTTTGGGTTGATGAATGCTCCGGTGGTGTTCATGGATATGATAAGCAAGGTTTTCCATGAGTACCAAGATCGATTCGTAGGGGTATTCATTGATGACATTCTGGTATACTCGAGGAGTACGGAAGAGCACGCGGAACATTTGAAGTTAGTGCTATAGATTCTGCGGGAGAAGAAGTTGTATGCTAAGTTGAAGAAATGTGAATTCTGGTTGAGTCAGATCCCATTCTTAGGCCATGTGGTTACTGGGGATGGTATATCAGTTGATCCTAGCAAGATTGAAGCTTTGGTCGACTGGGTAAGGCCGAAGAATATGCAGGAAATTCAGAGTTTTCTGGGACTGGCGGGTTATTATCGTCGGTTCGTAAAGGGTTTCTCTAAACTGTCTGGACCTCTGACACGATTGACCAGGAAGGGAGAGTTATTTGAGTGGACCAGTGATTATGAGCAGTGCTTTCAGGAGTTGAAGCACTGGGTGGTTACTGCTCTAGTATTGACCATTCCTTCGGGGGATAGTGGATTTGTGATTTATAGCGACGCGTCTCTAAAGGGCCTGGGATGTGTGCTTATGCAGTAGGGTAAGGTTGTGGCGTATGCTTCTCGTCAATTGAAAGAGTATGAGAAGAATTACCCTACGCATGATCTGGAGTTGGCTGCTGTTGTGTATGCACTGAAGATCTGGCGACACTATTTGTACACAGTGTAGTGTGAGATCTTCACTGACCATAAGAGCCTTAGGTATTTCTTCACACAGAAGGAGTTGAATATGAGGCAGAGGCAGTGGCTTGAATTGATTAAAGACTACGATTGCACGATCAGTTATCACCCGGGGAAGGCTAATGTGGTAGCTGATGCGTTGAGTCGGAAGTCAGGGCCTACGGTTGTATCTGCAGTTATAACTCAGTGTCACATCAGACGGGATTTGGAGAACTCAGGTATAGAGTTGGTGGTGGGTGATCATCAGGCTTATCTTGCTGGTTTGGTGGTCCAACCGATTTTGTTTGAGCGTATAAAAGCCACACAGGCTAGTGATGCAGAGTTGGCAGAGGTTATGAAAAAGGTACAACAAGGACTAACTATAGAGTTTAACATCTCTGAGGGAGGTGTGCTGAGGTTTGGGACCAGACTGTGTGTTCAGAACGATGATGAGATCAGAAGGACGATTCTAGAGGAGGCGCATCGTTCTATGTTTACGGTACATCCTGGTAGTACAAAGATGTATTAGGACTTGCGTGAGACCTTCTGGTGATCTGGTATGAAGAGGCAGATTGCTCAATTTGTGGAGCAGTGTCTAACGTGTCAGTAGGTGAAAGCTGAACATCAGAGGCCTACATGGCTGTTGCAGCCTTTGCCTATTCCGGTGTGTAAATAGGAGCATATTTCCATGGATTTTGTGACCGGATTGCCGCCAACGCTTCATGGGCAGAATGCTATCTGGGTGATTGTGGATAGATTGACGAAATCTTCTCATTTCATACCGATGAAGGTTAGCTATCCTTTGAGTAGGCTAGCAGATTTGTATGTGCATGAGATTGTGAGAATGCACGGGGTACCGGTGTCCATTGTGTCAGATCAAGATCCGAGATTTACTTCTCGATTCTAGATGAGTTTGTAGGAGGCATTGGGGACGAAGCTTACTTTCAGTACAACGTTCCACCCCCAGACTGATGGACAGTCAGAGAGGACGATACAAATATTGGAAGATATATTACGAGCTTGTGTGTTAGACTTCGGTGGTAGCTGGATATAGTTTATGCCACTTGTGGAGTTTTCTTATAACAATAGCTTCCAATCTAGTATCGGGATGGCACCGTTCGAGGCTTTGTATGGTCAGAGGTGTCGATCTCCTTTGTGTTGGGATGAGGTTGGTGAACGTCAGGTGTTAGGACCTGAACTTGTGCAACAGGCGTCTGAGAAGGTGGGTTTGATCCGAGAGAGGATTAAATCAGCTCAGAGTCGGCAGAAGAGTTATGCAGATGTTCGCTGCCTTGAGTTAGAGTTTGAAATGGGAGGTAAGGTATTTCTGCGTATTACTCCGATGAAAGGAGTGATGAGATTCAGCAGGAAGGGCAAGCTGAGCCCGAGGTATATCGGACCATTCAAAGTACTTAAGCGAGTGGGTCCGGTAGCCTACAGAGTTGCATTACCTCCAGCACTTTTGAGGGTCCATGATGTGTTTCACGTCTCCATGTTAAGGAGGTACGTGTTGGATTCTTCACATGTGATTAGTTATGATGAGTTGGAAATTGGGGATACTTTAGCGTATGAGAAGATACCTGTTTAGGTTCTGGACCGTAAAGTTTAGAAGCTTCGTACTAAAGAGATACCATTAGTGAAGGTATTGTGGCGAAACCACGAGGTTAAGGAAGCTTCTTGGGAATTGGAAACAGAAATACACCGAAAGTATCCACAGTTATTTTGAGCACTTGTACATGATCCTACTATGGGTTAGGATAGGTGGTTAGTTGTCGGGAGTGTGAGTATTGTGAACTCTTGAGACTGTTGTATATGTAACCACGGTATTCCTCCGCCATATGTGAGGGTATGTATGTGTATGTGTATGATGGGACTGTGCTGTGATGATCGCCAGTTCGCTCTTGAGTTGTGTCAATGTATTTAATTGTATGTATGAATTTGGGAATAAGAGATAGCAAATTTCGAGAACGAAATTTTTGTAAGGAGGGGAGATTGTAAAAACCCAAAATGTGAAAAAATGGGTTTAAATATTAAAAGGGGCAAAATTGGAAATTTTTGGGTCAAGGGCTATAAAAGGAAATTTCTATTACTTCTTCATTAAGTAAACTCAATCCTCTCTCTCTCTCTCTCTCTCTCTCTCTCTCTCTCTCTCTCTCTCTAAACTCTCTTTACTCTCTCCTTCTCTCTAGAATTCTTCGCCGATCATTGACAGAATCAAAAAACAGAAGCTACCACGAGGATCGTGGAAGGATTCTCTATAACTTCTACGGATCAGAATCTCGTTTCGGAGATTTTCGGGTTTCGGCGTAAAATCGAGGTAAGACTCGGTTTTTAATTATGATCCAGTAGTTTTGTACGTATCAGTCTTGTGAGTATATTCTGTACTATGATTTGTAGATTTTGAAACTCGGTTCGCTGTTTAGGGACCTTGGAGTTCGGGATTTTCTTACGGGGTTAAGGTAAGGGGAACTATGTTTATATTGGTTATTTTTGAAATCGAACTCGGTGGAACTGTGGTCCACGGTCCTATGTGTGTTTTGGCTACTCATTTGGGGGGATCTAATGGGGAAAACTATGGGTTTTTCATTATTACAGTTTTGGGAAAAAGGGGGCGACGGGCTGAATCCCGAGTTTTGTTAAAAACCGAGTATATGTGTAATTTATACTGTGATATTGGGATGATCGTGCCTTGACTTTGTTTAAATTGTAATTGTTTGGAAAACCATGATTTAGATTACCAAATGAGTGTGGTTTGTTTGGTTATATGAGCGTGCATGTGTGTGTGATATGTTGAAGCGCTAGTAGGAACGCGGTTCTGAAATTGTTCCAGGTACTGAGAGTGGCCGGCTCTATATCTGAGGGCGTGAGCCTATTCCGGCAGATCAGGCCGAAGGGTGTGGATCCACAAATTAGCATCGGTACGATGCCATGGGAGTCGAGGACTAACAATGTTTTGATGGCGCCGTGCTTCATGGGTTGGCTGTGGGCCAACGTCGGAATGCCAGACCGGCTTCGAGCCGATGGGTGTGACGACACCGGGTTACTGATCATGTGTGTGTATTGTGACGGGGCTGCGTATAAATGGCCTTCATATGTGTGTGTGTATGCACTGTGTAAATTAGTACTGAAATGCATTTAACTGCGTGTATGTTGTATCATGATAACACTCAAATGGCACACACCAATATAACCTGTGTTCTTCCTTACTGAGAGGTGTCTCACCCCTACTATACGTACATTTTTACAGGTCCTTCAAGTAACGGGAACTAGCGTCCTGGTGTAGGGAGAGTAGTGGCCGGTGTACTACATTAGCGCTTGGGTAAGTGCTAGGACTGTAGTTTTGTTGGGTTGCCATTTTGAGTTGTATTTGGGCACCCGGTTTGTCTATTTTGTTAGAGCCATGTTCTGCTCTTGTATAGACTCTGATATGGTACTACATATGTTGATATAGAATGACTTTTTTCGCTGCGTATATGATTATGATTGGATGTGTTTAGGGTGCTTTGGAACCCCACGGGGTCGGACCTTCATCCAGTGTACTGTATCTGTGATGATTTATATGATATAGGGACAGGTTAGGTTACAATTTTCACCCCTGGGTCTCATTTTCGAGTTCGGGGCGTGACATTTATTTGCATTAATTTCATGTCGTTCTCATTCAGCTCATATTCAGATTTAGGAATTTCAACATTATCAATAATTTTTATAGGTACTAAGTTCCCTTGTGCAATACTCTCCAAGTCCTTTAATCCATTGATTTGATAAAAATAGTCATTCTTATTTTCCACTTAGCGAAATTTTCACCATAAAACATTGGAGGCCTTGTAGAGATTTGTCCCATACCGAATGGCGATACACCAAAATAAGTCATCGTGATCTTTTACAAAAAAAAAAAAAAAAACGTTTTAAGTCAATGTAACGTGGCTTTGATACTAAATGTGAATTACGATGTTATCCCAAGAGGGGGGTGAATTGGGTTTTTCAAAATTATTTAAGTTTATTTTACTGCTTAATCCCTATTTCAACATTTAACAAAATAATCATAGAGGTCCAAAATTAATTCAAATAATTTTCTCAATAAATCCAATTATACCCAATTAATTATCAAGTGCATGTAATATTAATCAACATACAAACATGCAAAAATTGATAATGAAGAGCAGGTGGAAATTAAAATGTTACGAGGTTCAGCCAACCCGACCTACGTCCTCGCCTTGAGCAACCCACTCAACGATTCCACAAAATTCCTGTTCCTTTAACTGGGACGGAGCTTCCCTTGCAATCTGCTGCTTACAAGAGGTACAACTTTCACTTACTCCACTACTTACAAGAGATACAATTTTCTCCTACTTCGCTGCTTACAAGAGGCACAACTTCCTCCTCCTCGGTTCACAACCCGAACCGTAATTACAATATAGAATTACAATTCTGCAAAACTTAATATTGCTTCTAACCAAGCTAGTGAGTACAATAAAAATCATAACACATATTCATATGATAAAACTTGAAGCTCAATGTGAATGTAACGATGAAATCGTTATATGAATGATATGCTTCACAAAATTACCCTTTAATCAATATCTCCCAAAAATTGATTTCTTAAAAATAAGAACTTTGGAGATCTTAGGATTTATTTTCAAATAACTTTAAGCAAGATTTGACAACAAGATCCTTTGAAATAATATTAAATAATGCTCAGATTTATATTCCTGCTATCAAACAATTTGTTACTATCGAATCTTTGAATAAATATGACTTTGAATATTTTGTAAAGATTTAAACAATAATTTAAAAATATTCCTCAAAAATATGTTCCAAGAAGCTCTTAAAATTTCCAATTGAAATACCCAAATAACAAATCTTTGAACAAATAATAGTTTTAAAATATCTCAAAGATTTAGTTATTTTAAAAACAACTTTCTCAACTATTTATTCAATCAATCAATATACAATACCGAAACATTAATTTATGCTCCCAAGAAGTATATTAAAATAATGAATGTGGGAAACACAAAATCAGATTTAAATGCTCAAAATACTCAAACCTTAATACCACCGTTGATTTTAGAATACGTGTATGAATATTGTTATAATCAACGTACCAAACACCCAAAAACTAGATATGTATCAGTTGGAGTGCAGGCAATAGTTCAGTAGTATGTTCAAGTCTCTCAATCTTGTGCAAAAGGTGAGGCACTAGGGTTTAGAGGTTGTTTTTATAAGTAATCTTGGCTTTAGGTTAAGTCTTGATTGTTGGATCAATTAGATTAAGAGAACAACCCACGTGTTTTCTCGCTGAAGTTCAAAATTTTAAAATTTCTGTAGGTTCGGATGACTGAGCTCTCGAGTTCAGACGTATTATGTTCCTTAAAGCATTGAAAATTATAGTTTGGACATAGGGTCAGACGACTGAACTTGACGGTTCAGACTTCTGAAGGTGTTCTACCTGTTCTGTGTTTAAAAAATTAATTCTTCAAATGACTGAACTAATTCTCCAGTCTTCTGAGGGAATTCTTTAGATGTTTGAAGTAAAAACTTCAGTCATCTAAGGTTGCATCTTCATACTTCTGAGGGTACACCTCAGTTGTTTGGGCAGACCAACTTCAAAATTTTTATTTTTAGTTTCAAAATCAATTTTGCTCTCTTGCTTTGATCTCTTATAAAACATTTTCTGGGGTTCAAAATAAGGTCTCTAAGTCCATGTTTAACCTTAGAAGATTTTCATGAGATGCATGTGTAGGGCATATTTTGAGCTTCTAGTTATATCATATAAAAAATGCAAATACTCTAAATACCCATTCCCATGACGATCTTGAACTTTGATGTCTGCATCTTCATTCTTCTACTCTTTTAGTTCCATGGATTGTGCCAGGTTGTATATGCTTTAATCCTCATGGTTTCCATGACGTCATCACCTTCCGTGCGTGCTAAATAATGATCCTGCTAAAAGACTTAATGCACAGATGAGATAATTGTGTTTTGTCATTATCAAAACGAGATTGGACTCAAAAAGTCAACAGTAAGGGTTTGAATGGGTCAAATTCAATATATGCAATATTGGGTTGGGGAACCAATGGGAACAAAGCAATATAGAGAAACTCTAAAAAAATATTACCAGAATAAAAGTTAAAACACAATTCAACTAACCTTGAACCTTTGCGCACATACATGGGTCCCTGTTTAGTACTTCATTTCCCCACCTCATCAACAAAGTCGTATCCTCTTTCAGGCACAAAACCCTAGCCTCTAATTCCACAAACTGCTTCTTCCAAGACTCAACATCAGCCTCAGCTCTCGCCTTCGCGCACTCCAGATCCTTCATCTTATTCTTCAGATAAGCAATAGCCTCCTTCTCATCTCCATGAGAACTCCTTGAAGGCGCTAATAACCTCTCGCGTCCCTTTTTCCTCCTCTTTCCCCTATCACTCGTTACTCTATTATCATCTTGCGAACGAATGATCGTCTCTTTAGTGTCTTTGTACTTTTTCTTCAAGTCTTCCAATTGATCATCAATCAAGCATTTACTGAGCGCCAGCGCTTGATCAATGCTCCTATATAAGTGTGATCTTCACCAGAAGATCACTCACGAATGGAGAGCATAATGGAGAGATGGCGCTCAGTAAATGCTTGCTTGAAGATCAATTAGAAGACTTAAAGAAAAAGTACAAAGATGTTAAAGAGGCGATCATTTGTTTGCGAAAGGATAACATAATAATGAGCGATAGGGAAAAGAGGAGGAAGGAAGGATTAGTGATGGTTTTTTGGGGCTTCGTGGAGTTCTCATGAAGGTGAGAAGGAGGCTGTTGCTTATATGAAGAATAAGATGAAGGATTTGGAGTGCGCGCGAAGGTGAGATTCGAGGCGAGGGTTGAGGCTTGGAAGAAGTGCTTTTTGGAATTAGAGGTTAGGGTGATTTTTTAAAGTGGCGATTGGCAAGTTGGTAGGATACACCTTCGCATTGATCTTGAGCATAACATTTGTAAAATACTGGTTGTTAACTCTAGTAGGAGCAATGCATGTAGTGACAATTCCAAAATTAGCAAGATTCTTTCGCTTCCAAGGACCTTAAACATTAGATAAATTCATTAGCACCAACCAAAAATTAACTTTATAAATACAAAAAAAACTAGCCATAACCATAAATAACTGCATAAAGTCATAAAACAATCTTAGGGTGAAGGCTAGCCCCTCTAATACAGAGTACAAAAATAACTGGCTTGAGATAAATAACCAATTATTATTTCCTGTACAATTCAACTTACTGCTCTTCAAACTTACACAAATTCATCATTGATATGTAGGACTCAATAGAACATGACATCAAATTTAACATACAATGTTTGTAAACTTTTATATAAGTGGTACAAAAAAAAGAGATATAAGTAAGCTTTGAAACACCATACATACATACACATACATACACACACACACACACACACACATAAACTACCTTTTACACTTGCATCGTCTGGTCGAGATTGGCACATAATTTGTTCGAGCTAAGCTTTCCTGTTCATCATGGCTTTCAGCCGGGCTTCAAAGGTGGACACCTTCTCTTTCAGTTGCTGGTTTCCCATTTCCACTGTATGCACCCGGTGAGCCATCTCCACTGCACAGTGCTACGTAATCAACTAGTGTACTTGTCTTAGTAACATCCACATAAAATCCAGAAATAGCTAGAAAAACGTAATGATATAGTGAAGCACAAAATACAGGTAGAAATCAAAAGCACCATGTATTTTCATTAATTTCATAGGCAATACAATGTAGATAGAAACATTAAAGCACATGTACAGCCATTCAAAAGCATGGTAAAATAAAATACAAGAAAAAAAAAAAGCAAAGTGTACATGAGCACATTACATAAGAAAAATAGAAAGCACATCAAAAGATCCCAAGCATCTAGTCTATCCTAATCAGAGTCGGAATCAGAATGACAACTGGTCAAGCAAGGCAAGGCAACTACTACTCTAGCAGCGTCTCAAACATGTGCCATTTCCTCTAGAATACGGCGAAAGTTAGGGGTCAAAGGGGAGGGTGGTTTGCGTGGCCTGAGGATACGGTGTAGCACCAACTAGTTAGACGGGTCCACCGGAGGCCCCGCGGCAGCATCCAGTGGCATGGTCGGCCTAATCATATGGAACAACGCCGACTGAGTGAGCATTTCCTCTGTAAGCCTTGGGGTAACATTTAGGGACTGCTCTCTAATGGGTGGCTTAGCAGAACGTGCTGGGGGTAATTGCACATCCTCAAGAGTCACCCTTGGTGCTCTCGTCTCCTCTGAAATTCGTTCGTGCCCGCTTAGGGCTGCTCGAACCTTGGAAGAAGACTCTCTCCTTGGCAGCTCCTAGACCCTCTATCACTTGGCGATGCATTGTGGTGAGTGGCCGTGCTTTAAGGCAGCCCGAGGCTCCATTCTTGGAGGCATATGTGAGGAAAGATGAAACCCTAAGTGAGCAGGGATGGGGCGTCGCACAAGGTGGGGCACAAACACCAACATCCATTGAAAAGATTTAGTCATTCGATGCATTATGGATAGTAATCTGCAACACTATTCACATAAAGGATGAAATTTAATATTCATTTAACTTTCACTCATCCTTTCAAAAATATTTTGACATTCAGTTTGTCATAATTATCTTTATATATGATTTTATTTTGGGAAAAATTTAACTAAATTTCGGCAACATGCCCTAAACAAGCCCTCAAATACATGCTCCGCAATTATGCTCTACAATTATTTCTGTTTAATGTAAACAAGGAGAAAAGAATGTTGGTGTTTGTGTCCAACGCATACCTAAAAAATTTTGAGTTGTGAATACATGTTGTCACATATAAATATTTCTACTTTCTTCCATAAAAAAAAAAAATTGAAAAAGCTAAGCTAGGAGGTCTCAATTCTTTAAGGAGTTCAAAAATCCAACATGTAATTTGTTAGCCCATCAACCCTTACAAAAAAATCATGAACATATAAGAGCAGCTTACCTATCTTCGCCTAAAGTAGAGTTTTCACTTCCAAAAACAAGCCCAACAACCCTCTGCACAATAATTAGTAACTTGATCACATATTAATGCAACATATAAAGCATAAGGTCATAAAAGGCAGCTTAATTTGACTCTGTTTTCATGTTTAAAGAGCTAAAACAAAGAAGAAAACAAGAGTTGGGAGTTTGTTTTCATCAACTTTGACTTGTTTGCTTTAAGGACGTCATAAATTGAATTTATAGAATGAACACTTAAAATTCCAGGTAAAGATTTTGAGTATGAAGCTTAATTACTATTTTATATTTCAAGACATTCTAAAATAGAAACCCAAATGAAGAACTATCTAATACTGCATACACTTTTTTTTTTTTTTTTTTGGCTAGGCTAATTGCATAGTAAAAGAGAAATGAAAAAGGACATATCACATAATAGTATTATATAATATAAGATAAATACCAATAAGACCGCAGGTCATTTTTCGTGCAAGCAATGCCATCATTGCAAGTTCATCTAGGTACACCAACACCAAAAGGCACTTTCATCTAAACACAATGGAAACCTAAGGTTCATTGAGTTTAGGCTTGGACACCACATCCTAAATAAGGAAACCTTGCCCCAAGCCTTCTAGCTTTATAACCATATGTGCTTTTTATGTAGAGCTACATAAGCAACAATAACATTATGGATATATTTTTTTTTTGGTCATTTTTCTATGTGAACCAATCCTAATATCATTGTCCAAATGGAATTACAGTTCTGAAAGACACAAAACCAGAAATTCAACATGGCTCAGTATATCAAACCAGCACAAACAAGCACTCCCACCATAGCAAAGTGATATCAACCTTATTAGTTAGCAGATGCAAAATATGTTTTACCTTACCATTCATGCCTTCAATCATTCACATCACAAAACAACATTGGCCACAGCAGAAACAACTACCCAAGTCAGAACAAGTTCACGAGCATAGAGCTAGGAGCCAAGCATTCCACATATGATGTTTTACCTTACCATTCATCGCCCATGATTATTGATTACAATATAATCAAAGCATGCACAGAAGCACACAAAAGCAGATAAAACAATCTAGGCCCACTTTGAGGTTAATAACCTTAAATGCAGTATCTAGTTGTAGAGCAAATTCAGAAAAACGCAAAAATAAAAATTTTGAATTTCAACACACTATTATCTCAAATGAACTATTCAGATCAATTGGGGTAATTTTTTCCATGTTTCGAAAAACCCAAAAAGCATAAGACGCTCATTGAGAATCTATTTTTTGTGCTTCTCAAGCCCGTGGAGCATAGAAGAAAAGAGAGGAATAAAGTAGAAAAGAATCAGAACCTTGTGGGAATCATTGGGCACTGAAATCGACGGAGAGAGGTTGCGACGACGACGATTTGCGATGGCGACGGCGACGAGCAAGGGGCTACGACGAATGGCGACGGCGAGGGGCTGCGACGAATGACAATGGTGAGGGGCTGGGGCTATGATGGAGAGAGGAGGATCGGGAGGGGAGGAGGGAAACAGATATGGAAAGGAGAGAAATAAGGGAATTTGGGGGAAACCCAAGCGACGTGGGTAAATATATTTATGCGTATTAGTGACGAATCAAAACCGTCACTAATACCTCCCAAACTGTTACTAATATATTTAACTAAATAATTTTTATATTTTTTAAATAATGAGCCTATTAGTGGCGAATCTAACCGTCACTAATACCATATTATTAGTGACAAATCTTCCCGAACCGTCACTAATATTGTAAAATAAATTATTTTAAAATTTTTTAAATAAAAGAACTATTAGTGACGAATCTAAACCGTCACTAATATCCTGTTATTAGTGACGAATTTTCCCAAAATATCACTACTATTGTTTACAAAATTATTATAAAATTTTTTAAATAAAAAGACTATTAGTGACGACTCTAAATCGTCACTAATACATGTTATTAGTGACGGTTTTGAAAATTCGTTGCTAATAGTGTTAACTATATTGTTTTTATATATTAATACAATAATAGTAGTGATAGCTACCTAATTGTCACTAATAGCGACTTTTAGTGACGGATTCCATTCGTCACTAATACCCATAGAATCGTCGCGAATATTCTCCTAAGATAATTTCTGCACGAAAAATGGTTTCCCGCAATAGTTTGAGTGGGAAAATTGGTTTGTAGTGACAAAGTTATTAGTTATGGTTTTAAAACCGTCACTAATAGTGTCATATTAGTAACAAGTGCTAAAACCGTTACTAATGCTTACACTATTAGTGACGATTCTTAAAAACTGTCACTGATATCCACTTTTAGTGATGAAATTAAATTTGTCACTAATAAATTCGTCACTAAAAACCAGTTTTTTGTAGTGTCCGCACAACACAATATTTCTAATTTGCAGAGAGACATAGACAAATTGTACCACGTGCCTAACGATTGATCTTTTCCAAATGTCACCCATATCCATTGGTTTATCATGCAAAGAAATATCTAATTCTTGCTGACACAAGATGTTTATCACCTCACATTGCCACATACCAAAATCATTGGTACCATCAAATTTTTCCACCTCAACCAAGCATTAGCTATCGTCTTTGATGATGATGTTGAAGCCGTTGGTGTTGGATTTTATGTGGACAAAGTTTCTTCTACTGCAGCATTAGTTTTGCCATCTATATATTCAATAGCAACCAACAAAGCAAAATGCCTAGGATGAATAGTTTGCACCAATTGTGTCTACTCTATTTATCGTATTAAATTCTACTTTGACCAAGCCGACCTCCAGGGAGCAACTGAGCCGCAATGCTTTCTAAGCACTTGCTAATACAAGGTCTTTCTTAAGCATCAAATGTGAAATCAAGGATCCTAAGAAAGAAACACCTCCGTATCGACTTTATTCAACTTAACTCAGATACCAATTGTTGTGTTAGGCACTCTACTTGTGCCAAACACCAGTACTACATCTAATGCTATTGAATATGTAAAAACTAAAGAAATGTAGAAACTAATAATAAAATAAAGCAATAAAGAACAACATAAGAATTTAACAAAGTTCGGTACAAAATTACCTACATCCTCGGGTGCCGACGATCAATCTACTACTTCCGAACAAAGTACAATTTTGAGGTGTGTTTTACAAATGGAGAGGTGAGCTATTTATATAACTTCAACCTCAAGTTCAAAAAACATTTCTCACCAATGTGAGACAAACAAAAAACTTCAAAACAACTTTCCCACCAATGTGAGATAAACAGAAACCAACATTTCACACTCCTGACTTGGATATGCAATGTAGTTTTTCTTGTAAGTGAAAAATAAAAATTAAAAAATAAAAATTTCCTTGTGCATTGAATATATTGCTTTATTTATATAAAGATTCCTTGCAAAGGAAAAAAAAAAAATTTAAACAACCCCATCCTTTCTTCTTCAAACTATAAACAATCAATATTCTCCCTTTTACCACAACAATAAACAACTAGTATTGCAGTAACACATGCAAAAATTCCTTGCAAGGGAAAAAAATCAGATACGCAATCCCATCCTTTCTTCTTCAAAATTTTGTTTTGCTTACAAAATTTGTATATCAAGTTAGTATGAGTTGTTTGACTGAATTTCATGGTTTCTTGGTGTACTTAAAAATTTCCAAGCCTTTAATGGAACTCTTTGCAACTACCTGTGATGTATAGTTAAGTTTGAGGGTTCCATTGTCCGTGGGTTCTCCATGTTAAGCTTTATGTGGGTTCACTATTTTAAGCTTTGCAGGTGTTCATTGTAATGTGTAGTTAACTTCTCCTTGGTCACATTTGAGGGTTCCTTTTTGTGAGTTTGTTCGTCATGTTGTAGGTGTTTTGAGTCTTCATAATAGACTCAAATTTCCATTTTCTCATCTATTTCTCTACTATCCCTATTTTCTCTCTCTAAAATTCTCTGTTCTCCATGCTTTGTACCTCTTCCATTTCTCTTTTGTCTTTGCTCTCTTCCAAGTTGGGTCCTAAGAATCTCTCTCCTCTTTCTCTCTTTCCCTTCCATTTCTCTTTGATATATTGCTTTCAATCTCTCTATTCTAGTTTTTGTAGTTCTCTCTTCTTTTTCTCTTTTTGTTTTTCTTTAAAATTTGTTCTATCCACAATATGTTGCCTCTCTCTCTCTTTTTATTTTTCTCCCCCTTGGTTTTCTCCTCTAGCTTTTCTCTCTCTCTCTCTTTCTCTCTTGGCTTTTTCCTTAGTTTTTCTCCCTCTTTCTACCCTATAAATTTTTTACTCTCTATATTCATTCTCAATTATATGGATTTCCGACCTTTGTTTTCTCTCAAGTTTCACAAAGATTAGATTCAATATACAATAGGTGGTACATGCACATTCAAATTTATTTACAGGCAACACAATGACTCAAAAATTTTAACTTCCCTTCTCTACAAATTATTGCATTTGAAAACATACCTATAAACTATTAGCACCAGAGGAGCCCATGGGTGGGCTTGATACACATGAGTGAACACCAACTTGACCCAAAAGTTTAAACCTAGTGGGTCTTGGGTCCAACCATGTATTTAAGCACCCATCATCCACTCAATTTTTTCAATGTGGGACAAACTCACAAGTGAAATTATCAACAATCTCTCTCTCACTTGTGAGTTCCAACTGCTCCCCCTTGAACGGAAACTGTCTCCCTTATGGAAATAAGCTCAACTCTCCAATAGTTGTTCAAGTGGGCCTTACCACTGGCGCCTTACGCGGATCGGATTGCATTCCATGTGCCTATGAACCAGTCCTACCTTTCATGTCTTGACCCTATTCGGATCCATCCCTAGCCTAGATGATCCTTACTGGCCTCGGCCACACACTTGGTCCTCCAACTATTAGCACATCAGGAGAATTAGTTTCATGTATCGACTTTTTATAATGTTGCTCATGCGGAGTTATGAACCATCGGTTCTAATACCATTTGTTAGCACCAAAGGAGTCCATCGGTGTGCTTGGTACACATGGGTGAGCACCAACTTAACCCAAAAGTTTAAGCCTATTGGGTCTTGGGCCCAATCATGTATATAACCACACATCATCCACTCACTTTTTTCAAACTAAGTCCTCTTTCCTCAACTAGTTTGCACCCTTCGTTCCATTTCGCTCTACAAGCAGAAGAATCATTCATTACACTTTCACAAAAACTATTTAGTCATTTAGACATTTGTTCTAAGAAATTTATAATATTTCCCAGTAAATAGATTGTTGTGGCTCAATATGATTGAATGCTCTACAAAACTACTTTTATTAAGTGTAATTTGCTTGCATATGAAAGCAACTTATTAGTCCAATTTATTGATTCTCCCAACAATTTCAACACAGAACTATGAGATTGAATCATAGATGAATAGAGTCAAGTAGATAATAGTTAATTCATCCAAATAAACAGATAGATGAGAAGAGTGAAGTAGATAAGATTAGAGGATGACGATGGACGAGTAAGAATCAAGAAAGAAGTCGAGAGAGAGAGAGAGGAGAGAGAGAGTGAGAAGAGAGAGAGAGAGAGAGAGAGAGAGAGAGAGAGAGAGAGAGAGAGAGAGAGAGGAGTTCCATATCTAGTCAGTGAAGACACCCAAACTTTGGAGGATTTCTGTAAAATGTAAGAAAAAAAGAGAGAGCTTAGAAGAAGAAGAAGAAGAAGAAGAAGAAGAAGAAAGAAGAAGAAGAAGAGAGTTGAGGAAGTCGTCTTCACATGCTGTTGCACAGGTCCAGGGCAAGGAGGAGGGTAAGGGGCCGAGGGGAGAGCTATTGAGGGTGGGGGGTTTGAGAGTAGGGCAAATCTAATTCTTCAGAAAGGAAGAAATTCATTTGAAGCCTTGGCTTGAATTTATTTTTATTGATTTCACTTAGAATTCAAATCAAGTTCAAGTTGTGCTCTCAAACAATAGATTTGGAATTAGAGCCTTCAAATTGAAATTCAACCCTCCAAATCTAGTGATCCAAACATACCCCAAGTGTCTTTCATTCGGGTAAAAAAGAAACTTACATGGTATTTAAAAAAATAACTCAACATCTCCTAAAAATTTCTTAATTGAAGATAGAGATTATCATGAGCATTAGCAAAAGCACGTGCCTTGCACGTGACCATAACTAAAGAGAGAGATTGAAAAGATGCAATGTGATGCATTAACTTCAAGTTGCCATAATTGCTGAGTAGATCAGATCAAATCACATCATTCTTCCCTTTGGAGCTTTCCATTTAAATATCTCCCTCTCTCACATACTTCACTCATTTTATCATCACTTCCCCGGGGGATAGGGAGAAAGGGCCGCGTGAGCCCAGTACACGTTTCGGGCCTAGAGTGGCCCACGTAGTCCACGGAGGACGACTACCCCACATTTCTCGCAGGCTTTTTGCAGCCAACCCCAAGATTCCGCAATCCCCCGAGGCCGAGAGAGTGACGACGTCTCGTTTAGTCAGGCGCAACCTTCCTTTCATTCTTGCTTTCTGCTGCTGATTCCCGGGGCTGCCTGCGTCCCAGGAAAATCTTTTTCATAATACGACACCGGATTGCCTGATCCACTCCTTCCTCACGCATTGTGTTCACGCTGAACGACCGGACGGGCCGGTGTTCACGATATGGGTGATATTAAAATTATTTAATTTAGTATTAATTTGAAAAACTTGAAAAATATTTTTCATATAATTTTTTTTAAAAAAAAAGAGAAAATAATCAGACATTTTGATAATTATTTGGAATCTAAATTGAAAAATAAATGGCAAAAGACAATGGCCCAAAGACCTTCCTTGAAATTTTTATAATTTCATCATTTTTTTTTTTTTTTTTCTGAAAGTTAACAAATTGATGCAAACCTTCCCTTAGGTTTAGCTTTTACAATAATTATGAAAGCATCCCTTCAATTTTTAAAATTTTCAATATTTTTACAAAAAATATTAAAATAACAAAAAATTATTTTCCAATTTAATAAACCAAAAAAGAATGTGTCATTTAGTAATTTTAAGGAAATTGTAAATAAAAAATAAAATATTTTTTCCTCAAGCAAACGAGCCCTACTTTTTCCAATTCTTTTTCTCTTACTACTCTTTTTCCTCGAGCAAACAAGCCTTACTCTTTTACGAATTTTTTTTTCTCTTACTATTCTTTTCAAATGTTTAAATCCTACTACTACTACTACTACTACTACTGTATTATGAGTCGAGTTGAGCTCAAGTTGGTTGAATAGCTTAACAAGTTGAGTTTGAATTTTGTAATACTATTCACGAGTTTAATCAAGCCTAGTCGAGCTTTTGTAATTTTATTATTTTTTTAATATTATATAAGATATATAATATGCATTCTATACATATATTAAATAGTATATATACATTATATTATTTTTATATTAATTTATAATAGAGTTGATCTAGAGTGTTGAGAGCTTACAATCAAGTCAAGTTCAAGTTCAACATTTTGTGCTCAAATGAGTTTGAGTTGAATTTCAAATTTAACATTTTTGAGTTGAATTGAGTTTAAGCATCCATAGCATCAACTTGGTTTGACTTGCCCCAACTTAAATACATCCCTAGCAAAGACTTGGAGTCACTTATGTAGAAGTGTTTTTAAGAAAAAAATGTTGAATTTAGTAGGTGATGATAATAAGTGCTAAATTGAAAAAATTCTAAATATTATAAATGGTTGTTTGGTTGTATTTAAAATAAGTGATATTTGAATACTTACATTAATTATAATGTCTATATAATTATTTTTAATTATTGGTCTAACAAGACTTAAAATTTTGTTTTGATGATAACACATTAAAGGTATTTAACACACTAGAAAAAAACTGGTTTTTAGTGACGAAAGTATTAATGACGATTTCAATTTTGTCACTAAAAGTTTGTATTAGTGATGATTTTAGCAGCCGTCACTACTAATACAATACTATTAGCGACGGTTTTAAAACCGTCACTAATACTTTCGTCACTAAAAACTGCGCGATACACAATTTTTACTCAAAAATTTTTCCGGAAAAATATTAGTGACGATTGTAGGGTATTAATGATGGATTAAATTCGTCACTAAAAGTCACCTATTAGTGATGATTAAAAAATCGTCACTACTAATATTTATGAATATATAAAAAAAAATTTAGTAGGGTATTAGTGACGGTTTCAAAACCGTCACTAATAGTGTTTTTATTTAAAAAATATAAAAAAAAATTAAATACGGGTATTAGTGACGGATTGGGAGACCCATCACTAATAGTATTTTTTATTTAAAAAATATTAAAAAAAATTAGTTAAAGGTATTAGTAATGGTTTGGGAGACCCGTCACTAATAATAGGGTATTAGTGACGATTTTGAAACCGTAACTAATAGTGTTTTATTTAAAAAATATAAAAAAATTAGTTAAGGGTATTAGTGATGATTTGAGAGACCCGTCACTAATAGTGTTTTTTATTTAAAAAATATAATAAAAAAAAATTTAGTTAAGGGTATTAGTGACGGTTTAGGAGACCTGTCACTAATAATATGGTATTAGTGACGGTTTTGAAACCGTCACTAATAGTATTTTTATTTAAAAAATATAAAAAAATTTAGTTAAGGTTATTAGTGACGTTTTGGGAGGGCATTAGTGACGGTTTCAAAACCGTCACTAAAAGTGTTTTTATTTAAAAAATATAAAAAAAAAACTTATTTAAGGGTATTAGTGACGGATTTGGAGACCCATCACTAATAATAAGGTATTAGTGACGGTTTTGAAACTGTCACTAATAGTGTTTTTATTTAAAAAATATAAACAAATTTAGTTAAGGGTATTAGTAACGGTTTGGGAGTATATTAGTGACGGTTTTGAAACCGTCACTGATGCTCAAAATATGAAATCCCCGCCTTAACCCACATAATTTCCCACACTTTCCCCAAATTTCTTCTTTATCCTCCCGCCTACTTCTCCCTCCTGCTGTCTCTTCTTTCCCCAAACTTCGTTCTGCTCCTCCATCCTGCCCCTCCCTCCTCGCTCCTCCATGCACGCAGCGCAGTCCTCCTGCCATTGAATCTCAAGCCGCCGCCCATAGCATCTCCTCTCTGCATCCATGGCGATTACGGACGCCCATAGTGTCTCCTATTTGCTCATCAACCGTCTGTCCCCGCTCACCGTAGAATCAGGGAGAGTCCTCTTAGTTCCAATGCTATTTTCAAGAAGATTGCCATCATTAATTGTTTTTTCCTTTCTCTCTGTTAAAAATTCTTAAATTTATTCATTCATTCATTTATGGTTTGCTTGCACGGGTAAATTTTTTTGCAATTTTCAATATGTTCCAATGCTATTTCAAACAAGTTGCATTCGTTGATTAAGTTTTCCCCGACCAAAGTTTCATCAATTAACCGCTTATACTTGAGGTATGATGGTTGTTAAAAGCATTGGGGTGGGCTGTTTATTACTTTTACGGGGTTAATGTTTTAGGCATTTTTTGTCGAGTTTTGATGGCCACGAGCATGTTTGAACACTTTTTGATCTTAAGTACTATGGAGAAGAATATTTGTCCTGAGATGGATTTTTTGTAAGAGGAGCTACTAAGATAATTTGAGAATAATCATTTCTTTATCTTTTCACTGATGTCATTGATTGATAAAAAAGTTTGCATTCACTTTATAGTGACAATATATATATATACACATGGACATTCACAACTATGGAAAAAGTTGGCAAACAGTATAGGGTATTATATATGTGATCAACTAGAGGCAGCAAGAATGAAAAAGAAATGTATAATAAGAAACAAAAATGCACGATTAAAAAAATAAGGAATGAAACAAAAGTATACTAGCTCAATCTTTTAACTAGGATGTATGTTGGTCGACCACTCGAACACAATAGATGGATCCAATCCTAAATTGACCTATACCACGAGCCACAGAATCGAGGTTTATTTGCTCTTCTTTACTTGCATTATCACACACACACACACACACACACACACATTTATATATAGGTATGACCATATATATTTAAGGTGCGCGTAGAGTCGAAAATGGATGGGGGCGGGGGAGAGGTAGGTTCATGGGCATTTCGGTACATTGTGTGGTTAAAATTGGTTTCTTATGCACATACAAGCTATGATATGCGAGTACTTACATTTAAGGTAAAATTGTTATTCGCTTGCATTGTGCATATTTTCAAACCAATTTTAAAATTACATTTAAAATTACATGTGAGATATATATTTAAGGTACTACGCATTAATGCTATTCGCTTGCATTGTGTGGTTAAAATTGGTTTCTTATGCACATACAAGCTACCATATGCAAGCACTTGCCAAGTCAGCTCATAAGGTATGAAATATTTGTTCCTCATGTGCATATTTCACAAGTTGGGGGAATTAGTATGTGTTAAACTTATTTGTGGCATTTTTTTTTTCACACTTGGATAGTAACAAACATCTTGTTGAATTCCTCTGATTGAATAATAATTGTTTGGGTATGTAGTTTTAGTGTTGAGCTACATATATGTATATATATATATATATATATATATATATAGAGAGAGAGAGAGAGAGAGAGAGAGAGAGAGAGAGAGAGTATTGTGTTTGTTTAATTCTACGACTTGGACATCCTTACAAGATGAAAATACGTTCCCAAGACCTTACACTTGAACATACTAATGTTCCTCACAAGTACCACAAGTTAACACTAAGCATTCTCACTAACAAAACACTTCCATGTTGCCAACACACAGAACACACTTATAATTCTTTTTTGTACATACAACACAAACAATTTCTATTGTTTGCACACTCAAAATTTTTTCCCGTATACAACACACACACAATTTCCTTGTGCTTATCTAACTTCAGTTTAATAGATGATTTAACTTCTGGACTACATATTTGGATTGATATATCTTGTGAACTACATACTGGTAGTGGACATTAGGACTACATGCTTGATTGGAACGCCACCTGCATGGCTAATGCAGTATTGTGTATTGCCTGCTGATAGATACTTTTAGATTGTTGCATGTCTTAATCCAAATGACATTTGTATGATGCAAAAATATTGTAAATTGCATGTTTTTGTGACTTGCATGTTTGGGAAATGTTCTATTTATAGACGGCATGCTGCCGAAAATTTGTTGCCTTTTTTCTAAAATAATCATAGCCATATACCATATGCTCATATGGTTATAATGTGCTGAATGCTAAAATATTTTTGAAAGAATGAGTGAACTTCAAATGAACTTTGAACTTCATCTCTAAATTTACTTTTGCATATGCTAAGTGAAAATTCTATCAATCATGGACTCATTTGCATTATTTGATTATTATAGTTGTTTTAGGGTCTTATGGAAGTCATGTAAACCATAAACATCACATTTTATTTTTTCAAAGAACTATATTCTGATATATATTGTTTATGGGATGCATGAACATGTTATATTATTTAATGCTTATTATGTGAAGCTCTTGTGCGCTCGTAAAATTCATTACTAGTTGGATTATTGTAAACTGTTTGTTGTAAACACCTAGGTTTGGAGCATATATCTATGGAAAATGTCATATTTATAGGAGAAATGTTGCCAAAATTTTTCAAAAAGCGTATACTAATTTTTTTAACTTTCTTAATTCGTAGGATTTGCAACCGTTACAACGTCCGCACAATGTTATGCACTATGGATGCAACTTTTGACTTTTTTTATTATCTGAACAGATGAAAATTCGGTATTTGAATACTATATTTGTATTTGTATTTGAATTTGTATTTAAATTTGAATTAGAATTTTGAATTATTTATGAATTTTTTAGCAATTATGGTTTAATGTTATGTATAAGAAAATGTAATTATAGATTTGTACAGGAATTAATAATTGGGAAAAAAATTAGAATAACATTATTAGTGACGATTTTAAAACCGTCACTACTCATTGTCCAATTTAAGTATTAGTGACGGTTTTAAAATCATCACTAATAATTGCCTTTTTAAAAAGTTTTAGTGAAGGTTTTCCAACCGTCACTAATATCATAGTATTAGTGACGGTTCTGGTGAGCAATAATGACAGTTCCTGTGAGCAATAGTGACGATTTTCAAACTGTCACTAATAATAGAGTATTAGTGACAAATTTAAAACCGTCACTAATACTATGGCTTTAGTGACGATTTTTGATCAAGCCGGTGTAGAATCTATAGTGACGAGCTTAGGTTTTTAGTGACAGTTTTAATCCGTCACTAATACTCTATTATTAGTGACGGTTTGAAAATTCGTCACTAATAAATATTAATAACGACAGATATAGCTAGGGGTGAGCATAATTCAGGGAAAACCGAATTAACTGATCGAAATTGGTCGGTTCGGTTTGGTTAAAAAATTCAGTTCGGTCGGTTCAGTTATGCTTTCTAATATTTCGGTGAATCGAGTTTCGGTTCGGTGAATAGAGAATATTAATTCGGTTAACCAATTAACCGATTTAATAATTTATTAAAATTAAAATTTAAATTAGTTAAATAAAATCCTATTATTCACTTATTCCCTTTGTCTCACACTCTCACTACTCTCAGAAGTCAAAACTCAGAAGGCCCTCATTGCGGCACTGCCTCTCTCTCGCTCACTCGAGCTCGGTCCTCCAGAGTCCACACCACCAGGCACCAGGCACCATCTTCACGTGATGCCATTGTCTGTGTCCATCATCGTCGCCATCGTTGTCTCCGTCGCCGGCCATCGTCACCAACACAGTCACTGCGCTCAGAAGTCGAAAGGCCCTCACTGAGTCATTGCCTCTCTCTCGCTCACCCGAGCTCACTGCTCCGCACCACCATCTTCACGCGATGCCATCGCCTGCACCCATCGCCATCGCCGTAGCCGACCATCATCACCAACACACAAGCTCCCTCTCATTCTTATTTTTCTTCTCTCGCGCACAGACCAGTTCACCAAGAACCACCCCCGACTCCTCCTCACCGGCGTCAAGCTCGCCCGAGCCTAATCATCTCCCTAACCACCTCTCCTCTGCATTAGTCTAGAATTTGGATACACCTTCCCGGCTTCCCCCCTTCCCTCATTCGGGATACACCTCCCCTGCTTCCCCTCTTCCCTCATTTCTCGGTTAAATTCGGTTAACCGAATTACCCAAAAAAGAAATTTGGTCGAGTTCAGTTCGGTGAGGTCCAACGGTTTGGTTAACAATATTCTTTAATCGAAAATTTCGGTTAATTCGGTTAATTAACCAAATTTGGCCGAACCGACCGTTTGTTCACCCCTAGATATAGCGATTAATTCAAAACCATCACTAATAACCTTATTTTTTGTAGTGACATGTTTGTATAAGTAAAGTTTTAGGACTCAAATGCTTTCATCAGATCAAGTTCGAGTGTTTGAAGAGTTTCAATAAAGCTTGTGCTTAAAGCCATAAGGAATGATGAAGTTAAAGCTTATTGAAGATAAAAGTTTCAAGTTGGATATATATAGCAAGCCAAAGCATGAAGACTTAGTATTTAATGTAGCTTGATCATATATAAGTCTCATGTATGTATTTCATAAATTCAATATTGATGCACGAAGCTCTTACGAAATAACATTGACTTAGAGACCTTATTTTAAAAAATGGAAAATATTTTCATAAAGTCTCACTTATGTTTTCCAAGATCAAAGTTAAAGATTTGAAATCAAATTTTACAAAACAAAGAAGTATCGAGCAATATAGGCGAATGATGTTTTAACATCAGGCGACTTACAATTTGTGCTGATAATTTTTAAGTAAACAAAGTCGAGACAGACGACTGACCCTTAACACTGAGTTTTCAAAATACGCTGAACTTAAAAGGATCAGGCGACTGACCCTCGGGTCTCAGTCGATTGAAGGTTATGTTATATAACTTTAAAATAGTGTTTGTAAAGTTTCCAAAACTAATTTCTTGACTCCCAAACTTGGAGAATACTTGGGAAATACGCAAGAAACTTGGGGAAAACGGTATGATACTTTCTACTTTATAAATACTCGAGTTTTTCAAATATTATACACACAACAAAGCTCATATGAATTATATTTTGAAAAATTCTCTGCTAAAAGCTTGCTGATACTTTACTAAAAGTTATATTGTGTTATTGTTGAAGTTTTGGGGAAGTTCTGATTCATTTTCACGAATTTCCCACTCTTACATTAGAACTCTGGTGATATTTCTCTGAGCTTCATCTTCTACATTGTTATTTGTTTTGAAGTATACTGATTTTGAATTGTACAAATCTGCTCTAATTGAGAGTTCTACTTGTACGAACAAAAGTTGTTCCTTGTTTTTGTTTTCTTGATGATTTAGGATTGCTGGATCGTTGCCTAGCAAGAGGGTATTCTCGTTAGAGAGGGATCTCTACCTCGAACGGAGAGAGCTTGTAACTTCGCCTGATAAAATGTTGGAAAGGAATCCTCACAGCGTGTTACTTGGGGCAGGGACGTAAGCCGCTGATCGAACCTTGCAAAAAATCTGGTGTTCTTCTCTTCTTCCTTTAATCTCTTTAAATTATTGCAAGTATATCAACTGCGTGTATGCTTATTTGATTGCTGAGAATTTATTGGTTATTGGGGAATTGCTGGAATACTGATCAAAGGAACTATATTGATTGTTTGTTGTTGGATTGAAAAATCAGATTATACTAGAATACTAAATTGCTGAATATTGGGAGCTTACTAAAATCCTGATTTTAATTGGTTTTTGAATCAAGTAATTGATTGGTTGTATGATATGAAAAATTTTGACTATTAAAATTTTGAGAATACAATTGAGGTAAATATTGTGAATTTGAATATCTTATTGAAGGTATATTGTAGGGTATTTGAGATCAATCTTCTGAAATTCTATCTTGATATTTCTCATTGAAATTCACAGTTGATCCTGAACATTGTTTATTCAAAGAAGATTGAATTTGGATTGTGGTAATATACTTATATACTAAGGATTATTGATTGTCATTGTGAGGTTGCTGATTAATATTATTGTGATTGTGTGATTATTGGAAATTAATTTGAAAAGGGATAGCACTCAATTAAAGAGTTTACAAAGAAAATTTTAAAACCCAATTCACCCCTCCTCTTGGGAGTTCACTTTAATTCTCATTAAATATATTTTAAATTAAAAATATTAATATGTTCTAATTAATAATTTCATTAATAATTTATAGTTGTTTTAAATTAACATTTAAATAAATTAGATTAAATAAAATAATATAAGATTACTAGTTTTGTTAACAATAATCTTGTTATTAATTTATACTTATAACATATCATATTAATTTATGCTAAAAATAATACTATTAAATAAATTAAAAATTTTAATTTATTTAATATTAATTGAAATTAATAGATAGTTCATCTTTGTTCTGGAATTGAATTATATTACACTAAGAATTAACATGTCTCAATATATAGTAAAAAAGTATATGAATATCTTTAAATATATTTTAAAATAAAAGTATTAGTATCTTATAATTAAAAATTAATTAATAATTATATTAATTGTAAAAATAAACTTAAATATTTTATGTTAATTAAAATAAATATATTACTTTTTAATTATTAAAAAACTTATTATTAATGTATATTTGTAACATATGATTATCACATTAATTTATTCTAAAATAATATTAATAATTCAATTAATTAATAGATGATTCTTTTTATTCATTTCAAAATTTAATTATATTTATTTAATAATTAGTATATTTTAATACATAATAAAATGATATATTATTATTTTATAATATATTTTAAATTAAATATATAATATTTTTATAATGATTATGTTACTTTTAATTTTTAATTAACATTTAAATATTTTTACTAAGCAAATAATATCAATTAAATAATAATGATCTTGTTCTTTATAACATATGATTATCATATTAATATATATTAATATAATATTATTCACTAAGCTACAATTTTTTATTTTTTATTTTTAATATTAATTTAAATTAGTAGATGGTTTTTCTTTTTCATTTTAGAATTGAATTATGTTTCATCAGTAACTAATACGTTATAATAATACATAATAAAATAATATATGATTATCTTCTAATATATTTTTTAAAATTAAAGAATATCAATTAAAATTTCTTATATTTACAAAACTAATCCCGCCTATAATTATTGTCACTAATAAGTGCGAAAGAAAGCTACCTTTCATTGCATCTCATAATTCACTTAAAATGTTATCAAAAAGGTGATTATGAAAAAGTAGTTTTCATGATAAGTTCTTGTTAAAATACAAGATAAATGCCACTTTTTTTAAAAAATAATAATAATAAAAAGTGTTTATTTTAAGTGATATTACTATAAGCACTTTTTTAAGTGCTCCCAAACAGAGGCTAAGTTTGAAGCTGTTAATGTTTGACAACATAGTTGCCAATGAACTGTAGAAGGACGAGGAGGGTGGAGATGTGCAAGGAGCTAACTGAGTTTGGCACCTTATTTTTCAATTTTTTTTCAGAATTTATTTAGAGAACTTTTTATTATTTTCCAACTTTAACAAATATTGGACAACTAGAAATATGTTTTTCAAGCTTTCTAATCAAATTTTGAAAAATGGAAAATTCGTTTTCTAAGTTTTAAATACAAATATTCGAAATTAGAAATTATATAAGCATGTATATCTATATATATATATATATATATATATATATATATATATATATTGTTGGTTTTTGTTTGTCCCACATTGGTGGGAAGGTTGTTTTAAGTTTTTTGTTTGTCCCACATTTGTGGGAAATGTTTATTGGACTTGAAATTGAAGTTATATAAAAGGCTCCCCTCTCCATTTGTAAATACACCTCAAAGTTGTAATTTGTCTGGAATTATTGGATTGATCGTCGGCACCCGAGAACGTAAGTAATTTTGTACTGAACCTCATAAATTCTTGTCTTGTTCTTTATTGTTGCCTTTTTACTATTAGTTTCTATATTACTTTAGTTTTGATTATATATTCAATAGCAATAGTTGTAATATTGGTGTTTGACACAAGTGGGGTGCTTGACATAACAATTGGTATCAGAATCAAGTTGAATAGTGCCAATACGGAGGTGTGTCTAAGCGAGTGCTTAGAGACCATTGCAGCTCAATCGCTCTTTGAAGGTCGGCCTAATTAAAGTGGAATTTCATCGGATATACAGAGTAGACATAGTTGGTGCGTACTATTCATCCTAGGCCTTTTTCTTGGTTGGTTGCTATTGAATATATAGAAGATGATAGAAACTACACATGCAATAGTAGAAGAAACTTTGTCCACACGAACTCCAACCCTAACTGCTTCGACATCATCATCAAAGACGATAGCTAATGCTCAGCTTAAGGTGGAGAAATTTGATGGTACCAATAATTTTGATATGTGGCAATGTGAGGTGATGGACATCCTGTACTAGCAGGAATTAAATATTGCTTTGGATGATAAACTAGAGGATATGAGCAACAGAGATTGGTAAAAGATCAATCGTCAGTGTTGACCTGATAGGTCACACCTAGTTTTGATCATGACAAATACTCTTGGTACTAATGGTTATACTAAGGCTTGCATGCAGGTTCACCTTGTCTGCATACATGAACTAAAAGATATATCATGATGGCGTGTGGTGTTTATGCCGATGAATGAAGAATTTTGTCTTGGATTTGTAATTCTTTTTTACTTTCTTCATTCTGGGATGTAATATTATTATGGATTGTACACTTCTATGACTTGTAATAATTTGCATCATGAATGATAGGTAGGTATGCTCAAACAGACCCTAGTTAAACCTTAGGTACCTACACTTAGTGCATATAGTCCCCAATATCAATTATTATATCTGGGAAATTAAATAAGGCAAAATTGGACTTTAATTGAAAAAACTTGAGAAAGCTCAAACGACCAAACTTGTGGCATTTCAAATGCCTCGGGCGACTGAACCCTTGACAGGTCAACTTGTTGACTTCTTGTTCAGCAGACCGAACCAATTTGAACGTATCTTCCTTGGTCACCCGAATCCATGTCAGAGTGCTTTTCACCAACCTGGGCGCTCAAACGTTTGCGTTTAAAAAGGCCTTAGGTGACTGAAGTGGAGCATTCGATTAACCGAACTTAGTTTCGGACACCCGAATCTCAGATAGAATGCTTCTGACTTTTGTTCAGTCAACCGGCTCTGACTTCACGCACCCGAACCTTTAAAAAATGATTTTTTGACTGAGTCTAGTCGGGCACCCAAACCTCAAACTGGGCACCCGAATCTCTCGGGTTAAATTAATTTTTACTGAAATTAAAATAGGTAAACTAAGTTAATTGTTTCTAAACTTGTTTTAAACTTTTCTAATTATCCCCATTGAGTCCCCAATGGTCAAAAATATCCCCTTGCCTATATATATGTTCATTTGTAATAATTGGCAAGGATTAGCAAATTGATTTGGGCCAAAATTCTCTCAAAATCAAAATCCTCTTTTAGCCTATACTACTCCCAAACACATACACTCCATTCTCCTTGATCTTTTAAGTGTTGTGAGTATTTCTAAAGTGATTGTGTTTAATCTTCCTAACTAGTACTCTCATTTGCTATATTGTTTGGTTGATTTTATTTGAGAGTATAGCATTAAGTTCTTCTACTGATTTTATTTGATAAATCTTGTGTGGGAAGACTTAGAAGGTTGTGGTTCTTACATTGTCATTGCAAGACACCTAAGCCTATATTTTGTGTGCAAAATCATTTTCAAAGCTTGCATTCAAACACTCCTTTTGCTTAGTATATTGAGAACATCTTGATTGAGTTTGTTTGAATCATCTTGCTAAGCATATTTGGAACCTTGATATGATTTTATGATATTCACGTACTGTGTTTCAATTCTTGCTTTGATATACACTCTTGATCTAGATTGATTGTAACGTCCCTGAATTTCTTAACATAAAATATCACATAATAAATAAAATGGTCAACCCGAACTCGTGGGTAGCGGGGACACCTGTCATACACAGCGGAAAACCTAGCAGCAGTACACATAAAATCTCAAACATCCAGTCATAAAATATAATACCAGAGCTTTCTATAACATTATGATATTGTACTACTATACATCCTCATATACATCAAAATATCTCTAGGGTCAAACACAAAATAATTCTAACCCTAGTACAAAATCTTACCCTCCTCACGGGATAATCTCACTAATCTCAACGGCGGCCTTGACCCGCCGGTCTCTCAGGGACTCCTGAAAAATGTAATAATATTGGGGGTGAGACACTTCTCAGTAAGGGAAAATAAACTAAATACAGCTGTGTGGCAACATGAATATTTAATGCATTTATACGTATATAGTACATTTCATAATTCCATAAACATCATCATATCGTACTGGGTAAACATATATTTTCACATCTGTTAATAATTCATATCATACATAAAATCATTTGTTATAACTGTAGTACTGAAAATAAACATAGGATGAATAGCTAGCTAGTGTCATGTATTACCCCCCATGATGGGTTGTGCAGCCCGAAGGCGGGACCCGACAATGGCTGGCCGACCACTGCCGAATCAAATATGTCTGTAAGTACGATGAGCCCGCCACACCCTGGTCCGGACTGCCAGGTGGACGTCCACACTCTACTGAAAGGCACATCGACTATCCATCTCCCATCCCCTCGTGGGACGGTAGCACTAATAAGGCCTCGTGCCAAAATGAACCCATAGCTACGGTACCGAGCTCCTGGTCTGAACTAAACTAACATCCTGGTTGTGAAAACATATAATACATGATCATACGTAACATCATTACGGCCTCGTGCCGAAAACATAGATACGGCCTCGTGCCGAAAATATAAATACGTGGCCTCGCGCCAATAACATAAATACGGCCTCGTGCCGATAACATAAATACGGCCTCGTGCCGATAACATAAATATATGGCCTCGCGCCAAAAACATAAATACGGCCTCGTGCCGATAACATAAATATATGGCCTCGCGCCAAAATTGTTTCAGGTATATATATACTGAAAATATCTCATTTATCACACAATCGTCAAAACCATCACAATATAACTCATATTTTCATAAATGCCTGAAATCATGCTTGGTTCGTAAAATCTTTCACATCATAATACATTTCACATAAAATAATATTCATGCCACACATATGCTGTTAAAAGTCATACTTCATATTCTAAAAACGTGAATTATTTACATCTCATACATACATATACATTTTAATCATCATAGCAGTATTTTCCCAATCGTACATTTCGTGCGTAATACACAATATAACATATGCTTTTCTGAAAATAAATTTACTCATAATCAATAATAATTTGTATGGAAAATTACTGCTTTAGTTTATTCCCTTACCTGACTATTGAGAAATTCCTTAGAACCCAAAATTTCACGCCCTTGGCGCCCGAAATTTAATTCCTGCAATTTACATTTTTCCCCAGATTAATTAATCTATTTCTCCAAAATAATACTCATCTAGCCTTCTTTAGGCTCCATATACCTCAAATTAATATTTAAACTATTATTTAATATCCCTACTTATTTTTTCAAATTTTGCCTGCGGGTCCCAAAATTACACCCGCGGCGCTCACCCGAGCCCTAAATTTCAAAAATCCTATTTCAGTCGCAGATGCTTAATATTTTAGCATTTCTAAATTAATGCTAATTAATTAAAAATAAGCCCCTTAATAATGGCCGCACCCCAAATTTGGAGTTTTGGCCCGACACCCCCACGAGAATTCCGTCCCACTAGACTTGTAGAGAATCATCCCTAGATTCTCGTGGTGGTGTCCGTTCGTCAATTGGGCTTATATTTTGCAAGAAATTAAAGAAAAAGGGGGAAATGGCTTACCCCAGGGAATATGCCTACGCCGCTCCTACCATCGATCCGCTTCGGTAGAAATGACGGCAGCAGCGAATGGAGTCCAGTGGTATCTTCGGATTTTCGATCGGGCAAAAATCCGTCACGAAATCGAGGAGAGAGGGAGAGAGAACGTGAGGAGAGAGAGAAGGTTCCTGAGAGTTCCTGCACGCAGGAAAAAGAAAAGAAAAGAAAAGAAGAAGAAGAAGAAGAAGAAGAAGAAAAAGGTGGGGGGGGGTTCAAGTGTTATCATATAATAATAATAATAATAATAATAATAATAATATATTTAATTAATATTAATAATAATATATTTTATTAATAAAATAAAAATAAATTTCAATTAATTATTTTCTTTTTCTTTTTCTTTTAAAATCTGATTAATTAATTAATAATATATTTTTTTAAAATTTTTTAATTTTTTTAATTTTTTTTAATTATAATTATAATTTTTTTTTTTTTTTGAAATCAATCCGCTAATCTTTTATATATCTTTTTGGGATTCTTACATTTTCCCCTCCTTATAAAAATTTCGTCCTCGAAATTTGCCATTCCTCTGTTTCCCTCCCTTAGTGAAAACTTCCAATTTGTATTGATTACCCTCACTTATGGCGGAGGAATACCGTGGTTACAACGAGGGCTCTGAGAGATTACAACTATTCAAAATTCTCTCAAAACCATTCACGTTTCAAAACTAAAAACTCTATCTATCTCACGTTACACTATACAAATAAACTACAACACTATTCCATTCACTTGACTGGCTCAGCTCTACACTCCACCGAATAAGTGCGGATATCTCTGGCGCATTTGATTCTCTAATTCCCAAGAAGCCTCCTCAATGGCATGGTTGCGCCATAGAACTTTTACCAATGGAATCTTCTTTGTGCGTAGTTCCTGTTCCTTCCAGTTAAGAATCTGCACTGGCACTTCCTCATAAGCTAAAGTATCACCCAACTCCAATGCTTCATATCTAATCACATGGGAGGGGTCTGGGACGTATTTCCTCAGCATAGAAACGTGGAATACGTCATGGATCCTAGATAGGACTGGTGGTAATGCCAAACGATAGGCAACTGGACCCACTCTCTCAAGAATCTCGAATGGTCCAATATACCTAGGGCTCAGCTTACCCTTCCTCCCGAACCTCATAACACCCTGTAGCGGGTTTCGCCACCTTCAGGAACACGTGATCTCCTGTTGGTCAAACTCCAATTCGCGCGACTAGGTATCAGCATAACCTTCTGCCGGCTCTGCTCTGTCCGACTCCGGTCTCTATGAGTTCCTGACCTTTATCCTGAGTCTGCTGTATCAGCTCGGGCCCCAATACCTGTCTCCTCCAACCTCATCCCATACAATGGGATCGGCACCGTCCCTGCCATACCGTGCCGCAATACGTGCCATCCCAATGCTGGTTTGGTAGCTGTGTTTACGCAACTCCCAGTGTCAATATGCATCCAACACGCGCAAAATCCAGCACACATCTCGCCGCATTCCTCCAACATCTGTATCGTCCTCCTCTGTCTGTCCATCTGTCTGAGGATGAAAAGCTGTGCTGAACGACACGGAGAACCCATGGCCCCCTTGCAGACTCTTCATAAAACGAGATGTAACCCCGTAGGTCCTATCTGAACTATGGACACAGGACGCCGTGGATCTAACTCTCCTGGATTATAACTCAGTCCAATCTGTCCATGAGTAGCTACTCCTGATCGGCAAAAATTGGCAGTCTTCGCAATCGATCCACCACTACCCAATAGCGTCCCTGTCCATGCAACTCTGGCGGTAAATAGCCTGAGACGTAATCCAATCGCTATATGCTCCCATCACTCAGGAATGTGAGTGGCGCAACGATCCCACGGTCTCGATGTCAGCGTTCACTTGCTGGCACGTCAAACACTGACCCACAAACTAAGCTATCTCCTTCATTCATGTTGGCTCACCGAAGGACTCTCGGAGATCCCTGTACAGTGTTAGGCTACCCGGATGTACAGTATATAGGGATCGATGTGCTTCCTCCAGAATGACTGTCTTGATCGCAGGATCGGCAGGAACACATAACCTGTTATGGACCTCAGGGCTCCATCATGCTAAATGCTGAACGCTGCTTCCTGACCATCCTGTACTTTTCCATAAGCTCTACTAGTTCTACATCATTCCTCTGAGCTGCTTTAATCCTCTCCTGTAGAGTCGGCTGCAAAACCAAGTCAGCAATGAACACCTGGTGATCGCCCTCTACCAGCTCCACACCAAGCCTCTCCAAATCCATCTGAATCGGATGCTGAATCTCCCTTGCAGATATAGATGATTCCACTGATTTCCGACTCAAAGCATCAGCAACCACATTAGCCTTTCCCGGGTGGTAGCTAATAGTGCAGTCGTAATCCTTTATTAGCTCCAACCATCTCCTCTGCCTCATATTCAATTCCTTCTGCGTGAAGAAATACTTTAAACTCTTATGGTCAGTAAATATCTCACACCTATCCCCATATAGATAATGCCTCCAAATCTTCAGCGCGTAAACAACCGCCGCCAACTCCAGATCGTGGGTAGGGTAGTTCTTCTCATATTCTTTCAACTGTCGTGAGGCATAGGCTATCACTCTCCCCCGCTGCATCAACACGCATCCGAGCCCTTTATGGGATGCATCACTGTAAATTACGAACCCCTCTTCTCCTGAAGGAATCGTCAACACAGGCGCAGTGATGAGTCGCTGCTTCAACTCCTAGAAGCTCTGCTCACATTCATCAGACCACTCAAACTTCGCTCCTTTCCTAGTCAATCTGGTCAACGGGCCTGACAATCGAGAAAAGCCCTCAACAAACCTGCGGTAGTACCCAGCCAATCCTAGGAAACTCCTGATCTCGTGCACGTTCTTTGGTCGTACCCAGTCAACTACCGCCTCAATCTTACTCGGATCAACAGAAATACCACCCTTGGATACAACGTGTCCAAGGAAGGTAACCTGTTCCAGCCAGAACTCACACTTCTTGAGTTTTGCATATAGCTTCTTCTCTCGTAGCACCTGCAACACTATACTCAAATGCTCCTCATGCTCCTCTGCACTCTTCGAATATACCAGTATATCATCAATAAATACTACCACAAACTGATCCAAATACTGGTGAAAAACCCTGTTCATAAGATCCATAAACACCACAGGAGCATTCGTCAACCCAAATGGCATAACTAGAAATTCATAGTGACCATACCGTGTTCTAAATGCCGTCTTCAGAACATCTTCCGCCCCTGACTTTCACCTGATGGTACCCGGAGCGTAAATCTATCTTCGAAAAGATCTGTGTCCCCTGTAAACTGGTCAAACAAATCATCAATACGCGGGAGCGGGTATTTTATTCTTGATAGTTACTTTATTTATTTATTTCTCGATAGTCGATGCACAATCTCATCGAGCCATCCTTCTTCCTCACAAACAAAACTGGTGCTCCCCAGGGTGACACACTGGGCCGAATGAACCCCTTATCTAACAGCTCCTGCAACTGCTCTTTCAATTCTTTTAGCTCTGCCGGTGCCATTCTATACGGCGCCTTCGAAATCGGTGTTGTCCCCGGAACCAGATCAATAACAAACTCTACCTCACGATCAGGAGGTAGTCCCGGCAAATCCTCTGGAAAATACATCAGGGAAATCTCTCACCACTGGGATATCCTCCACCTCAGTTCGCCTTCTGATACAGCCTTCACATAGGCTAAATATCCCTGACAACCTTCTGATAGCAATCTACACGCCTGGATAGCCGATAATAACTGAGGTGGGGTGCGCACATGTGATCCCACAAATCTGTACTCCTGTCCCTCTGGAGGTCTAAACACTACCACTCTCTGACGGCAATCAATGCTAGCATAGTGGGCAGCTAGCCAATCCATGCCCAAGGTCCACCTCAAACCCATGCATGTCTAAAATCACCAAATTAGCTAACAAATACCTCCCTTGAATATCCACTGGACAGTCCCTGAGTACCTTCCTACATACCCCTACGGTCCCAGTTGGCGTAGCAACAGACAAACTAATTTCTAACTGCTGAGGCTCAAACCCACACAATTTAACATAATCCCAGGCGATAAATGAATGCGTCGCCCCAGAATCAAACAAAAAAGGAGCTTTAAATGAAAGTATTGAAACAGTACCTGTCACCACATCTCCAGCCGCCTCAGCATCGCCCGGTGTCAAAGCAAAAACTCTGGCTGGGGCCGTATTCCTCTGCTGGCCTCCTCGTGGTGCCTGGTAACCTCCTCGTGCAGGTCTAGGAACAATACCAATCTGTGTCGGACACTCCCTCATCATATGTCCTGGCTCCCCACACCTGTAGCAGACACCTCGCCCAGCACGACACTCTCCCAGGTGTCTCTTCCCGCAAGATGGGCAAGCGGGAGATGGCTGTGCACCCTGGAAACCGCGATTCCCGGTCTTCTATCTCTAGTCCCTATAATAGCCACCTTTCTTCCACGCGGCACGGTCGGCTCCCTGCTGGAAATCAAAAGGTATAGATCTCTTCTTCTGCCTCTGCTCCTCAGCCTCCAATCGCTCACCAATCTCTGCTATAGTGGCTCGGTCAACCAACTCGGTGAAGTCCTGCAACTTCAATATCGATACCTGCTTGTAAATTTCTCTCCTCAAGCCTCTTTCAAACTGTCGTACCTTCTTCGTCTCATCTGGAATAATGTACGGGGCGAAGCGAGATAGCTCGATGAACCTCGGCGCGTACTGTTGTACTAACAGCTGTCCCTGCTTCAGATTCAGGAACTCCGTAATCTTAGCCTCCCTGGAAGAGGCTGGAAAATACCTGTCGAAGAATATCTCTCTAAATCGCTCCCAAGTCATCTCTACAGGTATAGTCCTCTGCTGCTCTAATACTCTCATCGCTGACCACCACCTCTTGGCCTCTCCAGTCAGTTTATAGGTGGCAAACAGCACCTTCTGCTCCTCTGAACACTGCAGTACTGCAAATATTTTCTCCATCTCCTGCACCCAATTCTCAGCAACTGCGGGGTCCGTTCCTCCTGAGAAAGCTGGAGGATTCATCTTTATGAACTGCTCAATCGTACAACCGTGGCTTACAGACGGACCACCCTGTTCTCTCGAACTCCTGGCAATTTCTGCCATAACCTGCTGTGCTACGCTGCGTAAGACTGCATCTGAATCACTACCCGCAGCGCCTGAGGGTCCAGCACCCTCACTCCCACTGGCGTGGGCACTATTTCCACCGTGGTCCATCCTGAAAGAAGAAATAACTTAACTCAAAACCTCATTCTCTATACATATCACTCAGCTCATATGGTATATTTTCCTAATTAACTCGTCACTCTCGATCTTAATTCAAGGTTCAATCCCGAAATCTAGATACCCAACCCGACGATAGTTTACAATGAATTTCCTAAAATCGTCACCCCAGGAAAATCATACAAACCACCACGGAAGTCCTGCATCTAGACTACAAAACCAAACCTCAATTTCCCTTATCCTATACTCTGGTATTAATACTGCTGCACTCTAGAGTCTACAGAACCTAGTATCCTAGGCTCTGATACCAAATGTAACGTCCCTGAATTTCTTAACATAAAATATCACATAATAAATAAAATGGTCAACCCGAACTCGTGGGTAGCGGGGACACCTGTCATACACAGCGGAAAACCTAGCAGCAGTACACATAAAATCTCAAACATCCAGTCATAAAATATAATACCAGAGCTTTCTATAACATTATGATATTGTACTACTATACATCCTCAATACATCAACATATCTCTAGGGTCAAAACACAAAATAATTCTAACCCTAGTACAAAATCTTTACCCTCCTCACGGGATAATCCTCACTAATCTCAACGGCGGCCTTGACCCGCCGGTCGCTCTCAGGGACTCCTGAAAAATGTAATAATATTGGGGGTGAGACACTTCTCAGTAAGGGAAAATAAAACTAAATACAGCTGTGTTGGCAACATGAATATTTAATGCATTTATACGTATATAGTACATTCATAATTCCATAAACATCCTCATATCGTACTGGGTAAACATATATTTTCACATCTGTTAATAATTCATATCATACATAACATCATTGTTATAACTGTAGTACTGAAAATAAACACAGGAGAATAGCTAGCTAGTGTCATGTATTACCCCCCATGACGGGTTTGTGCAGCCCGAAGGCAGGACCCCGACAATGGCTGGCCGACCACTGCCGAATCAAATATGTCTGTAAGTACGATGAGCCCGCCAACACCCTGGCTCCGGACTGCCAGGTGGACGTCCACACTCTACTGAAAGGCACATCGACTATCCATCTCCCATCCCCTCGTGGGACGGTAGCACTAATAAGGCCTCGTGCCAAAATGAACCCATAGCTACGGTTACCGAGCCTCCTGGTCTGAACTAAACTAACATCCTGGTTGTGAAAACATATAATACATGATCATACGTAACATCATTACGGCCTCGTGCCGGAAAACATAGATACGGCCTCGTGCCGAAAATATAATACGTGGCCTCGCGCCAATAACATAAATACGGCCTCGTGCCGATAACATAAATACGGCCTCGTGCCCGATAACATAAATATATGGCCTCGCGCCAAAAACATAAATACGGACCTCGTGCCGATAACATAAATATATGGCCTCGCGCCAAAATTGTTTCAGGTATTATAATACTGAAAATATCTCATTTATCACACAATCGTCAAAACCATCACAATATAACTCATATTTTCATAAATGCCTGAAATCATGCTTGGTTCGTAAAATCTTTCACATCATAATACATTTCACATAAAATAATATTCATGTCACACATATGCTGTTAAAAGTCATACTTCATATTCTAAAAACGTGCATTATTACATCTCATACATACAATACATTTTAATCATCATAGCAGTATTTTCCCAATCGTACATTTCGTGCGTAATACACAATATAAACATATGCTTTCTGAAAATAAATTTACTCATACTCAATAATAATTTGTATGGAAAATTACTGCTTTAGTTTATCCCTTACCTGACTATTGAGAAATTCCTTAGAACCCAAATTTCACGCACCTTGGCGCCCGAAATTAATTCCTGCCAATTTACATTTTTCCCCAGATTAATTAATCTATTTCTCCAAATAATACTAATCTAGCCTTCTTTAGGCTCCATATACCTCAAATTAATATTTAACTATTACTTAAATATCCCTACTTAATTTTCAAATTTTGCCTGCGAGTCCCAAAATTACACCCGCGGCGCTCACCCGAGCCCCTAAATTTCAAAACATCCTATTTCAGTCGTAGATGCTTAATATTTTAGCATTTCTAATTAATGCTAATTAATTAAAAATAAGCCCCTTAATAATGGCCGCACCCCAAATTTGGAGTTTTGGCCCGACACCCCCACGAGAATTCCGTCCCACTAGACTTGTAGAGAATCATCCCTAGATTCTCGTGGTGGTGTCCGTTCGTCAATTGGGCTTATATTTTGCAAGAAATTAAAGAAAAAGGGGGAAATGGCTTACCCCAGGGAATATGCCTACGCCGCTCCTACCATCGATCCGCTTCGGTAGAAATGACGGCAGCAGCGAATGGAGTCCAGTGGTATCTTCGGATTTTCGATCGGGCAAAAATCCGTCACGAAATTGAGGAGAGAGGGAGAGAGAACGTGAGGAGAGAGAGAAGGTTCCTGAGAGTTCCTGCACGCAGGAAAAAGAAAAGAAAAGAAAAGAAGAAGAAGAAGAAGAAGAAGAAAAAGGTGGGGGGGGGGGTTCAAGTGTTATCATATAATAATAATAATAATAATAATAATATAATTAATTAATATTAATAAAAATAAATTTTATTAATAAAATAAAAATAAATTTCAATTAATTATTTTATTTTTCTTTTTCTTTTAAAATCTGATTAATTAATTAATAATATATTTTTTTAAATTTTTTTATTTTTTTATTTTTTTTTAATTTTTTTTAATTATAATTATAAATTTTTTTTTTTTTTTGAAATCAATCCGCTAATCTTTTATATATCTTTTTGGGATTCTTACATTGATTATCTATACTTGTTTGAGTGTTTAGCATATATTAGAGCACTGAGCATATTTACATATCATTCGTGTTTGCATTATTGCTTGAGCTATACTGGTGTACATATATGCTTTTGAAGAAGTGTATCTTTGTGTACAAAATTTTATATCATTGGTTGTATTCCAGGCATGGGCCTGAAGAAGGAGACTACCCCTATCAAATAGTCCCGGATTGGCTTAGACCTGATTAGGAAAGTTAGGTGCATCATCCTGGTAAGGTGTAGGTTGAGGTCAGCCCCGCTAATTGACCTAATTGTAAACGGTGACGCTACCCCCATTTAAGTGAGTCGTAGTGGAATCCTTGTGCTGGTGTAGCCACGGTGGGGACATAGGAACTTTGGCCGAACCTCGATAACATATCACGTGTATCATTTACTTTTTCCGCACTTTACTTTACTACACATGTATGTTTATTTATTGATTGCATAGACTAACCCTAGGTTGTATAATACTATTGTTAAACTGATTGACCTAGGAGGCCAATTTTTAAATACCCAATTCACCCCCCCTCTTAGGGTTGCACCAAAGCTAACAGTCAAGCATGTGGTACAATTCGTCTGTGTTTCACTAAAAATCAGAAATATCGTGTTGAGAGGGAGACATCTGCAAAGAAATTGTGAAAGACATTAGAAGATACATTTATGATCAAGAGTCCGAAAAATTGGCTCCATTTGAAAAAGAAATTGTTTCACTTCCAGTATCAACCAGGTATGTCAATAAATGACCACATAAATGCTTTCAATAAAATTTTGGTTCATTTGTTAAATTTGGATGAAAATGTGAATTGTTTTTTGGACTTGAGATTTTGAAGTTATATAAAAAGCTCCCCTCTCCATTTGTAAATACACCTCAAAGTTGTCATTTGTTTGGAATCAGTGGATTGATCGTCGGCGCCCCAGGACATAGGTAATTCTATACTAAACCTCGTAAATTCTTGTCTTGTTCTTTATTGTTGTATTTTATTATTAGTTTCTGCATTGCTTTAGTTTTGATTATATATTCAATAGCAATAGTTGTAGTATTCGTGTTTGACACAAGTGGGGTGCCTGACACAACAATTGGTATCAGAGGCAAGTTGAATAGTGCCAATATGGAGGCGTTTCTATATTAGGATCCTTGATTCTATTTTTTTATGTCTAAAAAAGACATTGTCTAAGCAAGTGCTTAGAGACCAATGTGGCTCAATCGCTCTTTAGAGGCCAGCCTGATCAAAATGGAATTTCATACGATATACAGAGTAGACATAGTTGATGTGGTGATCAATGACTTCCTACGTATTGGTGGTATCAAAGTTCGTGGATTCTTCAAATGCACTTTGATTTTGTCAAAGGTTTGCTGACATTCATTAGTAATTTGAAGATCGATTCATAGGCAACTGTTAACTGAGCTTGAACAGAATACTGCAATTCAACTTTCCTAAAAGTCCTTGTACTTTCTTTTCAATGGATCGAGGTTCCAGCTTCTCTATAGCTGAGATTTTAGCTAGATCTACCTCAATCCCTCTTTGACTTACAACAAATCCCAACAACTTGTGGAAATTGTTCCAAAAGTACACTAAGCTGGATTTCTCCATGGCTTGTATTTTCTCAATCTTTCAAACAACATTTTAGCACTTGAGGATTTACTTCATCAATATTAAACTTGGCAATCATGTCATCCATGTACAATTCAACTTCCTTATGCATCTTGTCATAAAATAATGTTACCATGGATCTTTGATATATGTGACACCAACATTCTTTAGCTTAAAAGGCATTACTTTATAATAGAACGTGTCTTAATGAGTAATAAATGTGGTATTTGATTTATCTTCTTCTGCTATCTTGATTCAATTACATCTAGGGAAACCATCCATAAATGAAAATAACTTGTGTCCACTTGTATTATCTACCAACATGTTGATTTGGGCTAATGAAAAATTATCCTTCGAACCAACTTTGTTTAGATCCCAATAGTCAACACTTATTCTTACTTTTCCATCATTCTTAGGAACTGGAGCAATGTTAGTTACCCATTTCAGATAGTTACAAGCTTATAAGAAACTCACATCAAACTATTTCTTGACCTCTTCTTTGATCATCATTTGCCATTTTGGATGCATTCTTCTGAAATTTTGTTTCACAACTTACAATTTGGTCATATCGGTATCTGACGAGTTATCATGTTGTTATCCAAACATAGATGTTTTGGTAAGACCAAGAGAATATGTTTTGTTTTAATGGAGAAAATTCATTATTTGTTACCTTAACAAAAAGTGTGGGAAAATGTAGTCGGTCAACTGTCACAAGTGACCGGACGACTATCCTATAGAGTTTTAATTTCTTGCTTATTTTTATCTTGAAAAATTGATTCCTTAAGCTAGATCATTATTATTTTTTGTTAAAAAAAAAAAAAAAAATTTCGACTATCGCAGCTAGGATTGTCTATCTCTTTGTCCCCACCTCGCCTTTTACATTGTAGGGTACTCTACATCTCAGACGGAGCAGACTATAGGATTCCAAATTCACCTCTCTCCACCACAATCTTGTTCATTTGAAATGTACTTAATTTTAGTTAAACATCCACATGCAAACAAGCACTACTTTTTCCAACTCTTTTTCCCTTATTGCCCTTTTCAAATGTTTCAATTTTCACCATTACTACTTCTCTTTTCAAATGCATCAATTTGTAGCCTTACTGTAATTGTTTTCAATTGCTTAAATTTCACCAATGGTAGCTTTTAAAAGGGTGGTTAATTGGTCATATCATTGCCATCCAAACAGTTAGATTGTATATTAACGCTGGGGTCTTAAAAATGATGGTTCCTACATATAGAATTTGAAACTCATCAATCACAAATTGTTATATTATAACACTTGATTCTACTAAAATACTATGTAATACACACATCACCATACTTCTTATTTATATGAGTTTAACTACTAACGTGATATTTCATAATTGGTGAACTCCAAATCTTATATGGAGAAACTATTCCTCCTCAAATTTGAATTAAAGATATGATATGCATGTCTTACATACATAGAAATTTTGTACATTAGGCAGTATCTGCCTTTTTTTAGTTAAAAATGACCAAATTATCTCCTGTTATATAATCCAAGTAATTAGAATTCAATGAGCCTCCAAAGAAGAAGAAGAAAAAGAAGAAGAAGAAGCTTTTAAAAGGGTAAAACGAATTGAGTAATACAAAGTACAATAACACAATGGGAATAGGCCAACAATGCATGGTTGAATTTGCAAAAAAGATAACTGTCTCAACAGCTACAAAGATAAAAGAGCCAAAAGAAACAATGAGAAAGTACTCGTCACATACATCTCTTTCAGTTATCTGCATGCAGTGGTGGCTCGCCAACTCACAGGACAGCTGTCAAGTACTTCCTCTCACCTTTTGTAGTTCTCATTTCAATTTACAGCCAAGCTAGCCAGCTCTAGCTGTTAACCTGCTTCTGCAGGCTCCCTCTGGCCTCTTCATATCTCTGCCTTTTTGTACGTGCAAGCATGATGCATGGTCCTATTCATTTGTAAGTGCTAGCTAGCTAAGCCCTCAAGCTGTTGGTTGATAGCTCACCTTAGTAATGAAGCTTCTTTTTTCACCTCTTCAAAAAAAAAAGTGCTAGCTCGCTAGCTAGCTTGCTCCTTTAATTTGTACTCCACCTTTACTTTATCATCTTCTTCATTAATGCTCATAATAAATGTAATTAATACTGGAAAGATACACATACCCTAATACTTGAAATCCCATTAATAGGTGATAAATTTAAGGGCGAACGTGATAAATTTTCTTTGAAAACGGTTAGAGAGCTCATCCTCAAATTTACGTGTTAAGGAGAGAGAGTTAAAAGAATCTTATACTGGGCCTTGGGCTGTTTGACTCTTTCGTGGGTTAGACTTCTCCTTGCTTCATTTCCCCCCATGGGTTCTCGTCTCATTTCCTTCATAGGCTCGAGGGGAAGTATAATGTCCGTCCAGTTCTACATCGTTTTTATGAACATTTTTAAGGCCAGTATAAGGTTCTCTTAACTCTCTCTCCGTGAGACCTAAGTTTTGAGAATGAGCTCTCTAACAAAAACTAATGGCAAACATACGACATGCATGATCTTCATATTTTTAAAAGTATCTAAGCACTCTCAACTTAATTAAATGATTGAATGTAAGCTTTCCACTTGTAGTACTAGTAGTTGGTTGATTATTAGGCATTAATTTGGTAAATTTATTTTTTAAATTTTTTTAAAGATAGTGTTTAGAATTATAGATTTTGAGACTTAAATTTAAGTTTGAAAAAAATATGATTGGAAAAAGATCGAAATCTTTTAAAGGTTAAATTCAAGTGGATATATAATTGTATCCACTAAGTATCTCATTTTTTTCCTTCATACAAAAAAAAATTCCTTAATTTTTCTTATACCCAAATATTAATTTATTTCCCCAACAACCTTAATTATTACTTCTTCATAATAATGAATTGAAGGTGGTGAGGAGAGAGCACGTCATGCTTGCTACCACACAGAATTTAAAATTTTAAAAAGGGGACCGTTTATCAACCCTATTTATGAGTATTTACCTAACTTGGTAGCTAATAATGAAGCCAATTGCATTTGGAAAATTAATTAATGATTGCAATATATGTTTGTGGTCCTTCATAGAGCCCCATGCATAAGGCTTGGATTACATTCTTCTATGTTTTTTTTTTTTTTTTTCTTGTCTCTTTTAAATTTTTTAAGAATTAAAATTGAAATTTAAAGTTGCAAAATGTGTGTATCGAAATTCGAGATGTGCAAACAGTCGATTCGGCTAAATTTGGTTAATTAACTGAAATTTTCGGTTGACGGTAATCTTTAACCGAACCGACCGAATTAGGTGTTGTAATCAAACTGTACTCGATTAAACCAACTTTTTAGGTAATTTGGTTAACTGAAATTGACCGAAATAATTTAAAAATAATTATAAAAATAAAATGCAATTGCAAATTTTAAAATTAATGCTTACCATTTCTTTTAATTGTAAGAGCTGAATTAGGGGAATGACACTGCTTTAATAAATAAATTAAGAAAATCGAACAATTATATAATATATAATATATCAATTATATTAATATTACTAATTTATATTTAATTTTTAATTAATTAGTAATTTTGGGTAATTTGGTTAACCGAATTAAATTTCTCATACCCGAACCAAAAATCGAATACCTGAAATTATCCAAATCTATAACTGAACCAAACTTAACCGCTATATTAACCAAATTGAGCCGACCGAACTCAGTCGATTAATTCAGTTAGATTCGAATTATGCTTACCCCTAATCAAAATTTAAGAAATATAGCTATTAATCCTTTGAAAACTACTAACATAGTTAGTATGCAATTCTCCTCATCTATCATGAATATATAAGCACTGTATGAACTTGGTATCTATATTGATCTATGACTCAATATCATAAATATAAAAACATTTTTTGAAACAAATGTAATTAACCTACAATTATATTTTTGGTTCATGGAATGTCGATTTCTAATAATAGAATATAAAAAATGAAAAAGTAATAAAAATTACATAGGAATGCCAAATTATAAAATTAAAAGTTCACTCATGCAAAAAATTACATTACTTGATCTAATTTAGAATATAATAGGAATTTACATTCTCATTCTGAAATTCGAGAATAACCCTTAATTATCTATTATATATTTTCATGTTATAAAACTATAAAATAAAATAAAAATTATACTGTCCTTTACTTCACGATTAAAATAAATTTTCTATTGAAAATCATCACATTCTTTCTTATAATACTTATATTCTTAAGAATAAGCATAGTACAAATCAAACACAGTGCATATATTAAAAATTATCAGTATAATATTCAAACTCTACTCAAATATAATTAGAAATTAAGAAAAAAAAAAAGGTTTTGTGATTTGAAAAATCAATTTATGTCATTTAATTTAATATATATATTTGATTTTATTTTTATCTTCACTTAGTAAATAAATATAAAACAGTAAAAAAAATTTATATATTTTTTATAATATTTTCTAAAACCAGACTCTAGTAAATATAATTAATTGTCATATTAAATGTTTGGTTGGTAGAGAGGAAACTTTAGAAATGAAAAAAATGGTTATGTTTGGTTGGAAGCTAGATGGATAATGCTGCTAACATTTACTTCATATTAATTTCATCCTTTAAAACCAAATTTATCATATACTTAATATATATATATGGACCGTCTATATGGACATGATGTCTTCACATTTTTTCCATTTATTTATGTTATAATTGCCATAGATTAGCTGGGCCTGTCCACGATGGACCGCTCAAACTTTATCTTACCACATCTTTGGTCTATTGGTTGTCACGTTCATGTACTTTATGTAAAGTAAAAAAGTGATAATAATAATAATAATAATAATAATAATAATAATAATAATAAGATAAAAAGCTTTTGATTTGTCACTTTCTTTTATCATTGTTCAATTGAAAAGAATAAAGAGTCAACGTTGATTGATCCTATAGAAATCTAAAAAAGATTAGACCATCTTTAACACGTTTTTATTTTCTTTTTACCTTTTCTTTTTGGATCATTTCATTAACAAATAGTCATAATATTAAAGTTGTGACTCATATTAATGTTCAGAGAAAGCATGGTGGGCTTCAGGAAGAAACTTTCGGTGGTTACATTGATGGTTTAGCCTCGGAAAGAAACCGTCGACGATTACATCGACGGTTTAGCCTTGGGAAGAAACTGTCGATGTTTTGGTTGAAATCGTAGACTATTTTTTAGTTTGTTAGTTTGTTATTAGTTATTAGTATGTTATTTATGTTAGTTAGTTATTAGTTATGTTAATTTGTTATCAATACATGTATATAAATGGAGGTCTGATTCATGTAAAATGTGTGCAAGAAATACAATACAAAGTTTTTTGTTCATTTTTCCTCTCCTAGACTTTGTTTTTCTCTTTATTTTTCTTGCAATACATTTTATTTCCCTTATTCTGATATGGTATCAGAGCAAGGTTCTCATTTTTTACTTGAGGATTTTTCCAATCCTTATTTTCTTCATTATAGAGAAAGCCTTGGTTCAATCTTGGTTTCTCAGCCTTTGAATGGTGAGAACTACTATACATGGAGCAAATCAATGTTGACATGTCTCAATGCCGAGAACAAGAAGGGTTTCGTGGATGGAACCTTTTCTTAGCCCAAAATCAGTTTGATCCATTGTACATTCGATGGTTTCGTTGCAACAACATAGTCCTTTCATGGATCTTGAATTCTCTCACACGGGAAATTGTTGTCAGTGTTATGAGCACTTCAATTGTTGAATAAGTTCGGGAGAATATGAAGATCAAATTTACACAAGGTAATGGTCCCAATTTATTTCAACTCAAGAAAGATCTTGCTTCATTAGTTCAAGATCAATCTTCTGTTAGTTCTTATTACACGAAGTTGAAAGCTATATGGGATGAATTTTCTATTGTGAAATCAATTCCTATTTGTTCTTCTAACCCGAGCTATTTTTATGGAGCCTTAAAAACAACAATTGATCAACATCAAAAGGAATATGTTATTCAATTTTTGATGGGTCTCAATGAATCTTTTATACATATTCGAGGACAAATTCTGCTCATGGATCAAAATTCATCTAATAACAGAGTTTTATCTCTTACTTTACAAAAAGTAAAACAAAGAAAGGTAGTGGGATCATCCTTGATGACTAAAACTACTGCTTTGTTTAGCAAGAATGTTCCTGGAACAATGACCAACAATTATCAGAAGTAATGTCCTAAGCCAATTTGTACTCATTGTGGTCTCACTGGGCATACATTTGATAGATGCTACAAGTTACATGGATATCCACCTGGATATTGTCAGAATCCAAGAACCAAAACATCTTACGTGCATCAAGTTTCATTTTCTTCCAATGACCCAAATTGTTCTTCCATAGATTCCACTCAGTTTCCTTTCACTAAAGAACAGTGTCAACAGCTTCTTTCTTTTCCGCAACCCTCTTCACAAACACCTCAACCTACAACCATGAATGCTATGAGTAACTCACCTTCTATTTCAAACCCTTTGAGTTTATCAGATATGATTAATTTATCTGATTTTGTTTCTAAGCAATAAAATTCCTAGATAATAGATAGTAGTGCAACTGATCAGATGGTTAGTTCTATTTCGCATCTTACTACAATTACCTCTGTTATTGATTACGCATCAAAGTTGCGTAATTAGGTGTTTAAAAGAATTAATTAAGGGTTACAATTTTACTTAAATGCGTAATTACATCTAATATTTTAATATTGAGCTCAATTTACAATATTTAAATTTTTATTCTATTTTTATTCATAAATTTACGAGTAATTGTGTTTAATTTTTCGAAGGTATTTTCAAGAATTAAAGGAAAAATAAAGATGCACATGCAAAAAAGTGGAGTGAGCCATGCAAAATGATACAAATGGAGGCGTTAAATGCAAAACGAAGCTAATTAGGTGATTATTGACAGTTTCAACATTGTTTCATAATCTGGGCATAACTCTCTCATCCAAGCTCCGATTGAGATGATTGAGGAGGCTATGGAACGCCAAGAAAAAGTTCTACAACTTTCGTGTTTTGAGTTTTGAGAGACACTGGTTGCATCAAGGTTGAAATTGAGCTTGAAGTTGCTGCACCTATTACACCAACCATGCATACGTGGGCTAAACACCAAAGAAAAGAAGGGTCATGCAATTGAAGGTCATATACAACAACTTTTGGGGGATTAAAAAGGTTGCAACCTTGCATGCATAAAGCAGCTTAGGGCATCACCTTCATTCAAAAATACATGCATGCAAATAGCATCTTCATTGGAAAAAGAATCCATGCGACTACAAGTGGGCTGGGCCCAATTTAAAATACATGCAAGAGCAGCTTTAAGGGAGCTAAGCCATGACATGCATGCACTTAAAATGGGTGTGCGCTAGATTGAAAGCAAACGTGGGTCGTTGGCTGCTTTAAAGTAAAAGGAAGCCCATGCCATGCAAGAGGTCGTAGGGGGATTTACAAGGGAGCCCAGAGGCTTTCAAAAAGGGCTATGCGCTGGGGTCTCAAAGGGCAACCAAATAAAAAAAAATAAAAAAAAGGTGCTAGCTGGAGGTTTTTTAGGGGAAGAGAATACGGTTTTGTCACTCCAAAAAAAAAAAAAAAGGTTTTTAGTGACGAAACTATTAGTGATTGACTCAATTTCGTCACTAAAAGTGAGTATTAGTGACGGTTTGGAAACCGTCACTAAAAATCAAAAAATATTGCGGGAAAATATTTTTCGTACAAAAATCATCCTGAAAAAAATATTAGTGACGATTTGTGCGGTATTAGTGACGAATTAAATCTGTCACTAAAAGACTCTTATTAGTGACGATTAAATAACTGTCACTACTATTATTTTTTTTAAAAAGATTATTCTATAATATTAGTGACAAATTTGAAGATTCGTTACTATTAGCCCCTCATTGGTGATGGATTTAGGAACCGTCACTAATACTTATTTTATTTAAAAAAATAAAAAAAAAATTATTTCACATTATTAGTGGCGAATTTGAAGATTTGTCACTATTAGCCCCTTATTAGTGATAAATTTGAGAACATTCACTAATACTTCTTTTATTTTAAAAAAAGTTGAAAAAATTTATTTCATAGTAATAGTAATGGATGTGAACATCTGTCAATATTATCCACTTATTAGTGACTGATTTGGGAACCGTCACTAATACTTCTTTTATTTTAAATAAAAAATAAAAAAATGTATTTCATAGTATTAGTGACGAATTAGTACCATTAACCCCTTATTAGTGACAAATTTGGGAACTATCACTAATAATTCTTTTATTTTAAATAAGAAAATAAATTTATTAAACACTTTTAGGAACGAATTTGAAGATTGGGAACTGTCACTAATAATTCTTTTATTTTAAATAAGAAAAAAAAAATTATTAAACACTATTAGTGACGAATCTTCAAATTCGTCATTATTAACCCATTATTAGTGACGGATTTGGAAACTTTCACTAATAATTCTTTTATTTTAAATAAGAAAAAAAATTTATTAAACACTTAAAAAACCACACGCAGATTCCCCAATTCCTTTCCCTCCAAGCTTCCTCATTTCCCTCAATCTCTCCATCTCTCAATCTCTTTGGTCTCTCTTTATCAATCTCTCCATCTCTCTTCGTCACCGCCGACGCTGACACTCCGGATCCGTCCCCGTTGCCTTTGTCGTGGAGATCAACCCCTAGAGGCCTTCAAGGTATTCTCTATCTCTTCGGTCTCTCTCTCTTAGTCTCTCCATATATCTCAATCTCTCTGGTCTCTCTCTCTCTCTCTCTCTCTCTCTCTCTCTCATTGTCGCCGCAGCTAATGCTCTGGATCCGTCCCCGTTGCCTTTGTCGAGGAGATCAACCATCGGAAGCCTTCTAGCCTTCAAGGTATGCTTCTTTGAACTGAGATTTGAAGAATTTGTTTTTGTGTTTTTTTTTTTTTTTAGTTTTTGATTTTTATTATGTGTTTGTGTTTGTTTCTCTGAACTTCATGAACTTCTCTTTGGATATGGATTGCAATGTCTCCTTCTGTCTCTATGCTGCTACAGTTTTGCTCCAATGTTACTTTTATTTTTTATTATTTACAATTTTGACCAAAAACACCATGTTCGGAGATTTTTGGTTTGCAAAATGGAATGCAGTAAAGAACAGAATGAAAATTTAAACAGTGAGTGACCAAATCAAGTAAATTTGATTCTATCCCTCCTTACCAATATGTAATAAAAGGTAGGGAAAAAGTCTTTGACTTCTATTCAGGTTTGGTAAAGAAGGCAAGAATTCCCTTGAAGTTTCAAAAAATTAGACAGATCATTCTTGAGATTTGACAAAAAACCCAAACCTCTTAAATTTTTAAGATAATGTTTGGGAATATGAATTTCATTATATGAATTTGAAAGAAACTAAACCTATATTGTCTGAAATTTACGTTTGAAAGGTTTTTTTTTTTTTTTTTTTTTTTTTTTTTAATTTTTTGGTTTCCCTTAAAAAGGAAAAGGGACACTTAGGATGCGACCATGACGAAGGAGCTAGGAATGCCAACCACCTATGAAGGGGACATGAGTTATCCTATTGCCCATTGGCCTTCATGGAATTCAAAACCTCTGAAAAACCCTTTTTATTAGGCTTTTTTGAAATGGTCATTGTGCAAAGTTGACATTGGCACATCATACCCAACATGCACACCACATCCTCAAATCATTTTGTTCCACTTTGGATGAGTTCATCTTTTATATTTTTGTGATATATATATATATATATATATCCTAGTAGACTTATATCCCTGATGTGTGTTGAAAAAATTTTAAATTTAATGAAGATGAGTGTAGGGCGAAACAATTTCATTCCAACTTTGAATTTTTGATAAGGTATTTTTTTAGTTTTGATTTATAAGATTTTACAATTTTATTTCATAAAAGATGTCCATACAATAAAAACCTACTCTATTTTTATACATTTGATGCGAAATTATGCATTATGGGAGGCTTAATTAAAAATTAAAGAACAAATACACATCAAATAATCACTAACATTTTTTTTTAATTATTGAGTCTAAAATCATAATTTTAAAAGCTACCTTTTCAAACTATTATAACTTAAGTGAAATGATAAATACTTCCAAAAAATTTATTAAAAAATATTACTGATCACTATCTGGTATGTTCTTAGGATTTAAAAATAAAATCTTACCAAACAAGTTGCTAGTAATTAGAAATGGAATACTAGTTATAAATAAAAGAATAATAAAGTCAAATTAACCAGCAATGACTTGTTTTGCAGTTTCATATTTAAAAAATCTAAGGGCATTTATGGATTTCACCCTAAAAATGAAAGTCCAAAGTTTTGATATTCATAAATCATTGTTGGTTTTGGTACGCACCTAAGAGGAGGTGAGCTCGGTGTTTTTATGAATAATAAATTTGCTTCTACTATTGATGTACACAATGAAAATTTAAACATAAATTATTAACAAATAACTTCTAAATTGACCTTTTTAAAAAGAGATGATAAGAATAAGTTTATTGAAGTCGTTTTAAAAATGTTTGGTTTCCTTGTGATTAATGAACTGTTAGAAAGAAAAAGCTAGATTTGAGTATTAGATGAAAAAAAGTTGTAAAGTGTTTAAAAGTATATAATAATTAAAAAATGAATATGGTCTTCTTAGGAAATATAATTAATACATTGACCATTTTATAGTGTTAGAAAAAATTAAGGATAACAATAGAAAATATAATTTGTTGGTGAAAAAAAAATTAGCTTTTAGCTTTTCAATTTTTAATTTTGTAACTTCTAAAAAACTAAAAGTTGATTTTTAGAAACTAAAAAAACTATACCAAAAGTTAGACCTACCTTTATCTTTTAAAAAGAACAAGACAAAAGAGGGGGATCAAACTTACCATAAACAGCTTAAATGTTTACCTTATTATTTATGAATTCATATACTATAATCATATATATATATACTAAAATGAAGTGCTCACCTGAGCCATCCCTAATGATTTTCTTTGGTTTAGTAAATGAGTTTTAAAATTAAATTTATGTTGAACTTTTTTTAATAAGTGGGTGTAAAAATGTTCTCATAATATTATTGTTAAGTATGCCCCTCTGAAAAAACTGTTGTTTTCAACATAAATCGTAGGGTTTCATCTTTCCTGGCCAATGCCTTTGTGAACGAAGCATCGGACTGCCTCAAAGCACGGCTACTCGCCACGATGCGCTGCCAAGCGGCAGAGGATCCAGGACTCACCAAGGGGAGAGTCTTCTTCTAAGGGTCGAGCGGCCCTGAGTGAGCACGAAAGGATTTCAAAAGAGACGAGAGCACCAAGGGTGACTCTTGAGGATGTGCAGCTGGCCCGACACGTTCTGCTGTGCCACCCATTAGAGAGCAATCCCCAAATGTTACACTAGGGCTTACAGAGGACATGCCTGCTCATCCGGTGCCGTTCCATACAATTAGGCCGACCATTCCATATGATTTTGAGGCTCCACCTCCGACGAAAATTCTTAACGAGTTGGTGTCGCATCGTATCCTCAAGCCACGAAACCACCACCCTCCCCTCTTACCCCTGAATTTCGTCATCTTCTAGAGGAACTGGCATGGGACCGAGATGCTGCTAGAGCAGTAGCTGCCTCGCCTTGCTCGGCCAGTTCTGATTCTGATTATGATAAATTAGATGCTTGGGATCTTTTTATGCGCTTTCTCTTTTACTTATGTACTGTGCTCATGAATCCTTTGCTTTTATTTATTTATTTTTTTTCATGTATTTTATTTTACCATGCTTTTGAATGGTTGTACGCATGGTTTGATTTTCTATTTACATTGTATTGCTTCTGAAATTAATGAAAATTCATGGTGCTTTTGGTTTCTACTTGTATTTTGTGTTTCACTATATCATTACGTTTTTCTGGCTATTTCTGGAATTTATGTTGATGTTGTTTATACATATAGAGTAGGCAAATAAGTGTTCACTTTTTTTGTCCTTCTTGTGCATTCAATTGAGATTGTGCATAGTTAGAAAATCTTTAGGACAACAATGTATAAAATATAGTGAAAGGCCAAGAACTAAATGCCATATGAAGTAAACTGTCAAATTAATTATTGTCATTTCTTGTGTTCATTGAAACTTAGATCTGTTCAAGAATGGTTACTATGCATTCATGCCTCATCGTACATGTGAGACAAAACAATTATTGAAATTCAATTGATTATTAGTCATACTATGTTTACTAATAATTAATTAAACATGTTAATTATTTATTTCACTTACAATTAGTAATGTTTGTATTTCAACCATTATTGAATTGTCCAATATGGACAGTTCAAGAAGTTGTATTTACATTGTTATCATCGGTTACACTTTGTCAATTGTCATTATATATTTCAAGCGCGTCTTTACTTGTGTTCTCTGGGTGCATAATGGGGTGTCATGACAATTTGTTAATGATAGAAAACTAGCAACATGTTCACTTCCCCCATCTCGTGTACTTGGAGAGCCATGAGGATATGTTGCTGAAATTTATAATGACTATGACGAAGAAATTTGATCGATTGATCGCAACGGCAACATTCTTGAACGAGATAGGATTTGAGCCCTTTAAACGGAAGGTGGTTGATTATAGGATTCACGATGCATGTATCATAAACATTATGAGAATGTAATCTCCACCATTTACTTGAACATGTTATAGGGTATGGATAAGAGTTGGATGAATGCTCGGGGTAGGTTTTTTCCAGAATACGTGAAAGGGGTACATGATTTCATAGAGCTCGCGCATCCTCGTGCAGACAAAACTAGTAGAATAAGGTGTCCTTGCAAGAAATGTCAAAATATAACATTTAAACACATTGATCCGTTCCATACACATTTATTAGACTTTGTAATGGAGAAAAAGTACACAACATGGGTGTTCCACGGTGAAGATTACGCAATTCAAAGCGATGATGATGACGATGAAGATGAGGGGGCAAATATAGTAGGCAGTGATACACGTTCGGAAGGGTTAATCAAAATGTTAGGTGACTTGCAAAGGGGATTGCAGTGGACACGGGCGATGTCAGTGTGTCACGTACAGTTGATGAATCTACTTCAGTAGGTACCATACCTTGCAATCCTAATATGCTGAATTGACTCGGTAAACCATTTTCTAATCTCATGAGGGATGCACAAGTGCCCCTATATCCAAACTGTAAAACTTTCTCAAAATTAGAGTTTTTGATAAAGTAGCTTCATCCAAGGAAAATGCATGGGTTATCTAAGAGCGCATTTAATGTGCATTTAAGCCTCATTAAGGCGGCACTGCCTGATGGTGAAACACTTCCGAAGTCTTTTTATGAGGCATAGACATACATGCGTGAATTGGGTCTCGATTACACTCTAATACATGCGTGTAGGTATGATTGTGCACTCTTTTATGGTGAACATGAACATGTGAATGAGTGCCCAAAATTTGGTGAACCGAGGTATACAACTAATCAAAAGAAGGGTAAAAGATCCCCCAAAAAATTTTGTTATATTGTCCATTAATCCCGCAACTGCAACGATTGTACATGTGTAAAAAGACTGCTGCCAATATGAGATGACATTAAGAGAAACGTCTTCAAAATAGAAACACCCTTAGCCATCCAGCGGACTTTGAAGCTTGGGCCGATTTTGATAAAATGCATCTGTGTTTGCTAGTGATCCTCGCAACATCAGACTTGCCCTTGCGTCAGATGGATTCAATCCTTTCAGTAACATGAACAACCCGTATAGCATATGGCCAATTATGATGATGTCATACAATATGCCGCCATGACGATATATGAAAGAACCCTTCATTTATATGTCTCTGCTTACTCCCAGACCGAGGGCACCTAGTAATGATATTAATGTGTACTTGCGTCCGTTAATTGACAAGTTGAAAGAACTATGTGAAAAAAGAGTGGAGACATTCGATGTGGAAACTGGGACAACATTTTGAATGAATGCTGCAGTGTTGTGGACAATTAATAATTTTCCCACTTACAACAACCTATTGGGTTGGAGTACAAAATGTTACTTAACATGCCCAGTCTGTAATAAGGATGTTGGGTCCTTATCCTTGAAGCATGGACGCAAGTTAAGCTTTATGTGTCATCATCGTTTTCTATGACCTAGACATCCTTGGAGGACTCGTGATGTCAAAAGATTTAATGGAAAACTTGAACAAAGGTTGCAACTAAAGTGACTAAGTGGGGAAGAGATATTAAATCAACTCAGGTTGATCAGAGATGTGAAATTTGGAAAAGCACCAACTAGTAAAAAAAGAAAACGTGCGGAGTGGGAGTTGAATTGGACATAGAGAAGCATCTTCTTCGAGTTGCCATATTGGAAAGATCTTCCACTACGCCACAACTTGGATGTCATGGACATCAAAAAGAACACTTGTGAGAATGTCATTTGTACATTGCTGGATATGGATGGGAAGACAAAGGACACCGCAAATGCTCGCAGGGATATGGAAGATATAGGAATACGGTCTGAATTGCACCTATTTCGTAATGGGGACAAACTTCTCATGCCATCAGCTTGTTACACATTTTCGAAGGATAAGAAGAATAAATTCTTTGAATGGTTGAAATGTAGAGACCCGGTTAATTATATCAATTAAATGAAAAAGGGGAGGAAAGAAAGGAAAAAGATTAAGGCATAGCAGGGTCTCGTTGATGAACACGCTCCTTGGGATCGTCAATGTGGACGCGTGTCTTGTCGATCAGAAGTTACCGAGACGGCTGTTTTAGGGCCTAAATTTTATCGACGAGAGGTAGTGTTTGTCGATGAAACTCCTTCTTGAACTCATCAACGAGGCCACGTGGACAGACACTCTATAAAAGGCCAAAAATCACTTTCTATGAGAGAAACATGCAGAATTTCCATTTCTCTCTCTAAAAACCCGTTTTCTCTACCTTCTCCCTAGAAATCCCGCCTCATTTCACGTCGGCTCAGCGATCTGAAGCCACCACACTACTCCTGAGAAGTTTCTCTTCATCTCTGCAGGAGTAGATCGTTGGTTAGGTCAACTTGGGCACCATCCCAAAATTTTGGTAAGTTAATTATTGTAAGTTTTATAAGGTATTTGGTATTTCTAGACTGAGGAGATGAAACAATTCTAAAGTTTTGTTGGGGAAAAATGTGAATTTCAAGGTGTTGAGGTGGGAACACCAAGACTCACTCGAAAAATGAGTAGGTCGGAAGCTATCCCAAGTATAGGAGTTATGTAGTGTAATATTTAACCCAAGGGTTAGATTGTCTTCTCAAGGAATGCGTTTTAATCTCAAGTTTTACATTTGCCCAATTTAAAAATAAAAGGTTATTGAATTCAGTTAAGATTCAGGGTTTTCAGGAATGGTTGAGATTTCTTTTGACAATTTAAACAAACACGCAAATAATGGTTTAGCTAAGAGTTAATATCAATCCATGAAATGTTTCGTCATATAGGAGATGTATTATACAAATGATAATTCTATGACTAATGGTATGGTAAAGATATGTTGATGCTACTCTTTAACTAGACTTGATGCAAATGTTATTTTTAATTTTTTTTTTTTACTTTGAGAATGCCATGCAAATATTGAGCTTGATCCAGATGAAAATCCTACTATAAGATACCTAATGCAGATAATCATCGTTAAGGAGCGCTTCTCCATTTTTGGGTTGAACGAAAAGGAAACATCGGCAAGAAGTGTGCCGCCATATCGAGGTCACTAGTGGGGGATGCATCACCATCTTGAGGTTGAAATACAAGTAACCATTATTGGGGAATGCACTTCCATTTAGGGGTTGAAGTGAAGGTAACAACCATTGGAGAGTGTGCTACCATTCTAGGGTTGAATTTGGAAAATTCCTTAATAACAATGGTTTGGCTAAGAGTGAATGCCAACCTATGAAATTCTTACTTATAGAGGAGATGCACCGTACAAATGATAACGTTATGGGTGATATGATTGTCTCTCACCAATGTAATGCAATGAAATTTGTGTTTTTAATTTTTGTATTTGATTGTGATATTGAGGCTGGGTAGAATGAGTTTTGAGTACTTGTTCAAGGTATTTTATTGTGATTTTATGGCCAAGTAGTATGAGTTTAAGTCCTTGTTCAAGGTATGTATGGCTAGTGCTTTAGATTAATAAATGTGAAATCAACATCTAGCTCTTTCGTTGGTTTATTTTATAGAGATGAGGAATTTTTTCTTTGAATTTTTCTTACCATCTTCTCATTGCACTAATTTTTTTCAAGTAGTTCCCTACTAATGTACCTACATTTTGTTTATGTACTCCATCCTCTATCACTGATTTTTGCTTCTTCTCCTCAAGTTCTATACTCGGGTCAAACATAAAGGTTATGGATGGGGTGGGAGGAGAGTCATATGGGCTATTGGTCAAGGGGTCAGCAATGTAAAAAGGGGCATATGGGGTACTACACGAGGGCTTGCCATACTCTAGCTGTGAGGATGAAGGCATATGAGGAGTATACCATGTAATAGTGGAGGGCTTGCTCTAGTCATGAATAGTCGGAGAGGCATAGGGTGCTAAAGGGCCAAAGACCTCATGTAATATGTCAGCCTACATTAGAAAAAAAAAAGTTAGTCAAAAAGAAATTTATAGTAGTACTAGAACTTGTGTGTTGACGTATACTTACAAGGGTTATATATACAACTATTGCCCTATCAACGAAGCATCGAATAATAAACCTATATCAGATGAAACATGGGTCATCTGCAAGCATAGGACCCTCCTTTAGCTCTACTACCAATGATATGCTCCCTCTAATGCTAACATAAGTCCATATATCGACTATGGAAAGATCTTCAATTTGTGACCCCATGACCACAACTGTCAATCTGATGTAAGTGATAGCGCTAAACCCATATTCATGACGTGGAAATGGATTGGTAATGCCCTCCTAATAGCCAAACTAATGCAAGACTTGATCAGGAAGGTACCACTCTACTACGTGAAAGCAAATGAGTGGCACCCAAGCCATCCATAGGTCACTCCCATCGAGACAATCAGCAAGTAGGTCATGTACAATTTCATCAATGTAAGGCCTTCAAATGAATTGCACATAAGTTTGAAGAAGGTTAGTTAATTATATATACCTTATCACAAAAAAAAATAAATAAATAAAGATAAAAATGATGTGTTATGCAATCAAACTTTGATTGAACATAATAATACCTTATGCTTGCGGTGCATGTTTAACTCAAACCTAAATCATAGCAATGTATCTTAAGTGACATAAGGAGCCCTCGTATCATCCCTCCACCTATATAATAAATGTGTACACAAATATTATAATGTGCCTGACATTAAGTAGTAATTAATATCATAAGCAAAGTTGAATCCAAATGCAATTAAAACTAACCTATATACAAGTGGTAACCGATACACGAGATGATCATCAGCGTCCCTCTCAATATGAAGCACACTCAAATGGGATGGAGCTAGAGATGGGCATCTCTCTCATGCTTAGATCTGAAGAAGAGATTTAGGACGTCCAATCTCCTTCTTCAATGTATGTTTAGTGTGGCATATCTTTTTATACAACCACGTGAGTGTGACTAAACCCTAATTGTATGAATGCACCTACGTTAGATCGTCCAATAGAGGCAAGAACATAAGATGTACATAACTCGCAGAGATTTCATAGAAGAGAGATCCACAAATTAATAGCAAAATGTGTGCATATGTGTAGAATATGATATTCTAGTCATTTGCAGCATCATATCATTGATGAAAATGATCCCACAAGAATCTCATCTTGATGCATGAACCATATATCTTTGTATAGGGTGTGGTAACCTGTAATAGCTACTAGCACACATGACACAATGTCTGTCGTCCCTGCTAGTCCTAGTTCCCCTCTGCTGATCTACATGAATATCCAATGATAGCCCCCTCGTCAATAGGGAGGTTGAATAGAATCACCATATCCGTGGCCTCACCATAGGGAGGTGGAATATGTGTGCCTTTGGCCTCCATCACTTGATGAATGTGGTGCCAAGATTCTTATCTAAATAGGTGTGATCAATACAGTATAAGTCATAGAAACTAGAGATGTGTATTGAGTCGATGATGTGCTCATCTACATCAAACAATATCTCCATGAACTATGTGCCACCACGACAATATACTGCATCCATATGACCCTCTACACATGCCTGAGTAAAGCAATGCTAATCTCCCAACATCAGCACAGAATAGTCACTCGATACTAGATCGATGTTATAAAGAAGATAAGATGAATACATATCATGAATTAACAATGAAATATAAGAAAATTAGCTGAAGTACCAAGTTATTGATGTCAACTATCATCCTCCTCATTAGTAATATAACTATCTAAGTGGCAAGCTAGATCGCTCAAGATGCATACCAAATAGTCATCAGTCAACCTCACATGTTCTTCAATAACATACAGTATCCTATTAAATGGATTAATTCGAATATACATTTGATTATTTTCTTCATAGATTAAATTTAGTGTCCGTTTCTTTGAAGCATAGATGTCTCATTTAACAAACAATGACCTTTGTCTAGGAATTGGAGCATTTAACAATTGCAATTTTGAAAGCAAATTGTTTGCCTCATGAAACTAAAAATCCTACTCGCATCCATTTTAGAAAGGTGATTAAGGATTCAAAGTCAGCAAGGCTTAATAAATCAAGAAAGTGGCCCATGAGACAACAATATCTTCCCATTCCTACAAATAGTTCATTTGGAGTGTAATGTGAAGATGATGGCTTATTCATATTTTGCCTACCCCATCGTGAAGTACTTTCCATTTCTACGAAGAAGGAAGATTAGTTTAGAGAGCAACTACATAGTAGTACACATGCAGATATATGTGGTTTGACTATAAAGCCCACATCTGTGACATATAAGTCATTATTTCATTGATATGAAACAATATTCAAGGACTCACCCAAATTTACAAGAGAATAATTACAAGTTTTGAGGTAGAGGAGAATAACTATAAAATTTAGAAAAATTCCATAGTCGCTGAACAAGGATATAATGCATAAATGCAATAGGCCTACTCTATCCAATCCTTCTCAGACACCTTGTGAGGCTATGTCCTTATTCTTTGCAAATGCGACACATGTTCATCTTCTTGCTCTCTCTGACATCCATCTCATTATGCAACTATGAGCTCCTAGGACGACCATTGTGTTGGGCTAAAGCTGAGTTTGCATATAATTTCGGCATACTTGGCTCCGACCAATAGTCTCGATGTCTGATCGAGTTAAAATCAATTGTATATGTGGTATTGTGTTCTTTTATGTTGTTGTAAGGGTCAATGAACCTAGTTGGATTCAATCATCTCTCTACACATGTAGCTAATATATAGGAGCAAGGGAAGTGTAAATCTTTTCACTTCCTACATGAGCATTGTCGTTCATGGATGCTAAAATTTTGAATATTGTTTCCTTTGCATGGTCCTTGTTGTGTTATTATTATGTTGAATGAACCTCTCAACTAATTAAACAGCATGACCTTCTATCCACTGGCCCTAATCTTTCTTCTTTCCATGGATAACATGATGTACAAGGTATATGAATCAACTACTGCAACTACTTTGCGAACTGCCTCCCATTGACTATTGAAATAATAGACAAGGCAATAGAAAGTCAACTGTATGATGGTCATTATTGGTAGACTATGCAGTCCTTTAAGGATGGCATTGAAACACTCCACAAATTTAGTGGTCATGTTTCGCCCACCGTCGTGGCACTTAGTTTACTTATTAGGAGGGATCTGATAAAAAAATGACTAGTAATTGCACACCTTCAAAAATTATCTTTTCCATCCACTTATCAAAATTTCTAATTTGGTGTTCCTTCCTTGCTCGCTCCACCATCCACTTCAAAGTTGCATTTACCACTTTACTATTGAAGTTGGTGTCAACATGGCGTAGGTAAAACCAATGGTGGGCACGCACCCGTTGCCAATCAAGATTTTGTTGCACCACAACAATTATACCTTCATGCCTATCTGATATCAATCAAATCACCTATCTGTCAATGACATAATGAAGAAATTTGATAAATCAATTCCATATGTCAAAACTCTCCTTTTGTACAAAGGAAAATGTAAGGGGGAATATTTGTCCATTAGCATCGCGAGTCGTAGAAATCAAAAGCTTGCCTTTATTCTTCTCGTATAGGTGTCTACCATCTATACATATAGCAAATGGTCAATGGAGAAAGCCCTCTATTAATGCTATGAATAACCAAAATACAAATACCAATATAGTAGAATTTTCATACTTGGGAATATCATTCCACCTCCATTTCACTATGGTGTCGAGATTATAGGTTCACATCGCCTCTATCCACTTTGGCAAAGTTTGGTATAATATATCCCAATCACCAAAGACTTCCACTATTGGTACAAGATATCCCAATCTCCAAAGAGGTCAACAATGGCTTTCTATTTTCCTAAGCACACCTTGTATGATATAGCATATATGAATTGACAATCTAGAATTTCTTTCGAAGTAATTGTTGAAGTAAATGTATCTCCCCTGATTATGTTCATTATCTCTCAAGATACTAGGGATGAGGTAATTTGGTAGTGATCTTGCAATAAAATTTGATTCAAGCACATTTGCAGTCCAGTCTATTGAGTGATTTCCAACAAATTATGTTCCTTACGCAACATGGCATGCAATCTCCATTTGTACTCAGATTTCTTATTGCACTTAGCAACCCAAAATTGCGGGATAGACTGCACCACATAGAAGTCATGGTGTGTTTGAGCATAATAAATATGCACTGTAACTATTAACTAATCCTTTAAGTAAAAAATCATCCCTCTGCACAACTTGGATGACTTGTCCCAATGAGTAACCTACCCAAGGCGCTCAAATTGACATATAACATTAGCGATCTCCACATCTATGCCAATGTACATGCAGGTTGATCCACAAATCATCTGTTATCAACATCCTCACTCATTTAATGAGGGGAGGATTGTGATTTCAAACCTACAGCATGGTTTGCATAATTGCCAAAATCATTCAATCCTTCTACAATTTCCTAAATGATGTTGTCCTCGTCCTGTAAGTCAATATTATTTATGATGTTCATCCTCTCATCCAATGCAAAGCAATTGCATACAAATCAGCAGGAACATTTTCTCCCTTTTATTAGTCATCCACATCTCACTCAATCATTCCATAAGATATCAAATGATGTTCCCCCCAACGTCATTTAAATCCACATCAATTGTTTCAAATACCCCACCATATGCATGTTATAGAGGAGATTCTAATTGGGTGCCCTTCTATGCTTGTACAAATGGTTGGGCCGGTATCAACATCCCTCCATCATCAATGAAAGCAACTTCAAGAATACTTGCTTGAAGAATGGTTTCCACATAAAATTCCACAACGTATATAGGGCATGAACTCTATGGGTCCAAGGCAATGTGAAGACCACAATCTTCCTTGATGGTAACGATCTTAAAGAAGACTATATCATTCTACCTCTTCATAGGATATCTCTCCGTAACCCACAACACTCAATAATTTTATCAATATGTTGATATATATGTATATCTTATTATATAATTTTTTTAACTTCGCCCTCCTTGCAATCCACTCCATCCACTCTTGTGATCATTCTCTGTCCCCCTCCATATACAATAATATAGTAATGAGAACACTACTTGCTGTTTGAGCTCTCTGCCATTCGAAATTGTGCTCTCGAAATTAAAAAATACCTACAAGAAACACATAACCCTAACTTTTAAAAGTTATAAAATGTAATTATTATTTTATCTTAATATTTATAAGTTGCAACAAATGATAATCAATTCTATTACATATTAATATAATCATATTTATACTATATACATACATGATACTCTAATTTATCCCTTAAAAGCTCATGAATTCTACCTTTAGCATTGTTTTTATCCTTTAGATTGTACAACTGTCCTCAACTGCAATACTCATGGCAAGATAAAGTTTTTGCCTATATAAGGCTAAAACTTCTAATTTCACCTCAAACCAATGTTGGAATCATGAACAAGACTCCCTTTTGATATCATTTTTCACAAATAAAAAATTCATTGCTATAACTACCCATAATTGTTCCAAAACACCCCCATAACTATCATAATTACTCAAAATTTTTGCCGTAAAGAGTAAGAGAAGTATTAGAAGTATAATGAAAATTGTAGGGGTTGAATATTTTGGTAAACCTATAAAATTAAAACGGCTAACTTTAACAAAACCTACACAATATATGTTAAAATTTTTATTCTATATTTGGAGAGACAGTGGTATAATATTGTTTGAACCTGGGAAATGAGATTCTTATAAAAACTATCCACGAGAGAGTATGGGAAATTCTTATGTTCTTCCATTCGAATGAAATTGATGTTACTTATGCATATTAAATTCTAATATGAAAATTAAAAATAAAATGAGATGTTAAGGTTATGGACATTTCAAAATTTTGAAAGATATAAATTAAACGACCTTTAGAGGTACCTGTAGACCTTCACGAGCCAACACTATAAAATTAAAGATAAAATACTAGAATGAGATGAGGGGATTTTCTAAGGATCAATTTACAATACTCATTTTTTGGAAATTGCAGAAAAATATTATAGGAAGTTTAATCATCACCTCGCTCTCCCCTCCAATTTTCAAGTAAATTTAAATAAGATATTTTGGTTTGGGAAATATTTCATGATTCTCAAAAATATGATACATATGAGTCTATGATATTAAAACCATTAATTTTTACAAAAAAAAAAATAGCATATTGCAAATGATATTAAAATTATTGCAAACAAAATTAAAATAATATTTTAATATTATCATAATATTTTAATAGTCACAATTAATTTTTATACATTAAATCATCATGTATGCAATTTTTTTAAATGAAAAAAAAATTTAAATAAAATGTCATTTAAATTTAGAGGAATATTCTGAAAGTATTTTTAAATTGCTTAAAATTTTTATATATTATTTTGAAAAAAAATAATAGCTTCATAAACTCTCAACCTTTATAGATTTGGAACCACTTATAGAAAATAAAAAATACTTTTTCTAAAAAAATTATTTATTTAATAAAATATACTTATAAAATAAATAAATCCTTAATATAAGTACTTTTTCTATCATATTGTTAATTATTTTGAAAATTAGAAAATCAAAGCTTTTATAGGAATTTAAGGATACTTTGATCATTTTTATTATGTTTTAGTCTACCCTAAAAGCCACAATTTTACAAACTACACACAAAATCAAAACAAAATTCACGTAAATTAAAATCCAAACAATCAAATAAAATTTACACATTCATTGATTAAACATTCAAATAATTATGAAATTGAAGAAAAACCTTGACCTCAAAAATTTAGTGTTCCATGGATATTGAAACTAAATTCAACGATCATACGGATTGAAATCTGAACAATGAAATAAAATTTACATAATCATCAATTGCTCATTGAAATAAACATGAGATCAGATAAAAACCCGGCCCTAATATCAAAGAATTTAGGGTTCCACAAATCAGTAAATTTACTTCAATATCAGCAAAATCAAAGTACAATTCAACAATTTCTACTTCCAACTAGAAGCAATTTCAACTCAATTTTGTAAATGGAAGGAGAATTTAAGACTTAAAACAAGTGCAACGCTAGGGGAACACACCTTATCCTCTACACTGTTGTTGCTCATCTAGTGCCTGCACCCAGCATTCCCTTTCGCCCAACAATTAATCCACCTTATGAATGATAATAAAAATTCGCCAATTTTAGAAAATAGAAATTCATAAATATTCTGTGTCACGATCTATATATATGAAGAAATTTTAAATTTATATAAATGATTTGAACTTACACGTCTTTATAAGACAAATCCGTAACCCGGGTGAACCAAAAAGAGAATTCGTTGTAGAGTTGGGTTGGATACTATTATATATGTATATGTTTATTTTATTTAAGTATATACACACTCTTTAAAAATAAATATTTTTTCTATTTTTTTCATCTTCTAAAATGGTCATAGGTTCTCTAATTTTGTTATAAAAATTAAGTGAATAAAAACAAAATTTAAAATACATATTCTAATCTTTATTATGGAAACTCCTAATTTCATGAAGCAAACTTTACGAATGTACATCAGCCAATCTATATAATCAGGAAGCATAAATAAATATTTAATACTAAATATTAATGGACCACCGTCATATTGTATCCAACAATGACATCTCCGGTGGTGAAATTGGCCCAGTGTATCCGGGCGATTGCGTACCCGCGACCCAGTCGGAAAAGCCCCGATCCGCTGGCGATCGGCAACTCCCGGACCGGGTCTAAGGCCGGGTTCCGACCCAGAACGGTGACGCAGCTCCCGTCGTACGCTCCGTCCGTGAAGCAGAAGTTCATGGCCATGATCAGAGATAAAACTGCCTTCCCGGCGGACCCGTACAGCCCCTGTGCTCGCCCCACCAGCTTCGAGTTCGGGTCGGGTCCCTCCGTCAGCGGGTCGTCCGCCATGATCAAGGCGCCGAAGAGGGTCGGCGACTTGTCGGTGCCGGTGGCCCCTGCCACCCGGACGGCCGTCGGGTCATTCCCGCTCACAATATCGTGAAAGTAGAACTGGAGGGTGGTGGTGGTGGTGGCGGCGGCGGCAGCGGTGGTCTCCTTCTGTTTCTCAACACTCTTGGCCCAGGCCCATTGGGAGCCCCCATTCTCAAGGCTCTGAAGCGGCATCGGCATGGCTGCTGCCACAAGAGAGATTAACACAAAAGCTGCAATTGCCATCTCTCTCTCTCTCTCTCTCTCTCTCTCTCTCTCTCTCTCTCTCTTTTTCTGGCTCTCTCTCACATACCCTGTCTCTCCTTCATATAAAGGCGTAAGGGAACTGATTGTAAATAAAGAGTAAAGTTTATTTGCAGCCAGCATTCCTCTAGCATTGCACTTGTTTTAAAGTCTTAAATTCTCCTTCCATTTACAAAATTTGAGTTGAAATTGCTACTAGTTGGAAGTAGAAATTGTTGAATTGTACTTTGAATTTGCTGATTATGAACTAAATTTACTGATTTGGAGCCATACATACATTATTTTGTTTAGCAAAACTTTCTCATATATATATATATATATATATATATATATATATTCCTTTGCATTTTTTTTTCTTATTTCTTTCGCCATCGGACCCAAGCCACCCGATAATCGAATCAACCCAATCTAACACAAACTGCATCCTCAACAGTTTGACTAAAAATTGAAGTTTTATTGAAACGTCAAGATTGAATGGATGAACTTTTAGGTCCAACCTAGTCAAATTCAACACGAGAACACCCCTACTATGGATATCTAAAAATTAACAGTCCGTATAGAACTTAAAAAACTATTATAAAAAATGGAAAGAGAAAGTGAAAGTATCTTCTTTTTCTGAAAAAAAAAAAATAATGGTGATAAAAAAAATAAGAGAAAATTATATATAACTAATTAATGAATAAAATACTTTATTTTACATGTAGTAAATTTTATCTTTTAAAAAATATAATCTTAATTTAAAAAATGTTTACTCTGTATAATTTTAATATAAAAATAAAATATAATTTATAATTAATTTATTGTTATGCATTTTTTTTCTTTTTTCTTTTCTCAAACAAAATAATTAATATAAAATAATATTATTTTTGTAAAATGAATTTTCAAACATAATAATTAATATAATTATAACAATATTTTTTATTATAATATTCTTATTTTTTATTTTGTATTTTTATTTTTAATTATATTTTAAAATTTTTATTTGGTTCAACCACAAAAATAAGTATCTGTTCAATTAAGTTTTAGAGTAATCTAATTTTACAAATATTAACTAAATACGTTGCTACTTTTTAATTTTTAATTTTGTTGGTTTGTAGTTTTTGTTTGTAGTTTTTATTTTTCATAATTTTTTACATTGATAGCAAATGGTTCCTTAAAATTTAAGGTCAATCTAGAACTTAAAAAATCTTTTTGAAAATGAAAAGAAATGTGATATTTACCTTCTCCTTTCCTTTCTTCAAACAAACTCTTTTTTTTTTTTTTTATCTAAACAGATATCAAATATATAGTCACGGTTCGTGACTATCAGGGCCCACGTGACGAGCACATTTCTTTTCCTAGTACACTAACCACTAACCACTTCCTATTATATGCGTTTATGATGTCATGAGCCCATAATCTTAAGTATTTTATTTTAAAAATATACATTTTGATTAAAAATAATACTCACTCACAGTTGGTTTATAGCTTACAAATAAGCTCATAATTAAACATAATACTCGTAACTGGCATATATTTCTTTACATATATCAGTGATGTAAGCACTTTTAATGTGTAAGTTTTTGTAATTGAGTTTTATGAGATAAGACTGAATAGTATGGAACAAAACTAAGTATGATAGTTATCATATTCTTTGTTTAAATTATCATGTATAATAAAGCTAATCATTTGAAAGATTAAAAACAACCTGGGTTGAAAAAAAAAAAACAAAAAAAAAAATCTAAAAGAAGAAACTAAGGGCAGTCTTATCTTCATCTTCTTCTTCTTCTTCTATTTTATTTTATTTCATTTTTTGTTCCCTCACCACTCTTATTCTTTGAGGAGAGACCAAACTTACAAAAAACCCAACCAATCTACTTGCTGGCAAACCTCTCTTAAAGCCTAATTCTACCAAATAATGTAACAAGAATTCCTAATTAATAATAAATATGTTTCTATCTTCAACAAGTATATTTTAATTTATTAAATTGTCAGTATTATAAGAAAATATATCACGTAACTCCTTGCATTAAATTATTTGATTTTTATTAAAGGTTAATTTTATTAGTGAAATGTTTAAATAATTTCTCCGACAAAATTAGGTCAAAAAAGACATGGGTGGACTATGCTTACATTTGATGCCCTTTAAATTTCAATTCCACTTGTTGAAAAATGTAAATAAACTACCAATATTAATGGTGAGAATGGGTAGTGGCATGGCCCATGAAAATGAGATTTGTTTATAAGTGAGGATGGGAGAGTGTTTGGTTTGGAAATATGATATTTATGATATTTCTTATTTATTTGGGGATCAGATTGAGATTCATTTTTATAATAATTTCATTTTGTTTGCGAATCAAGGCTTCTAACAAAAAAACAAAAAAATAAAAGTTTTTCTATGCTAGTTAAGTTTTATAGGAATATTATTTTTATAAAATTTTACTTTTGGGATTAAATATCCTCACTATTTTAACTAATTCAATATTAATGCCCTAATAATATCATATTATTATACGATATTATTATCTATACTATCGTAAAGGGGATTGTTGTGCAAATTAATGCGTAGCAAAAAAAACCATATTATGTAATGCAGCCACTAAGGATGAAAAATATGAAGAACACAATCACAGAGATAATAAGAAAGGAAAATAAATAATGACACAAGAATTAACGTGATTTAGTAGATTGCCTACATCCAAGAGAGCAAGCGTCGACGGAAGTTCACTATCAATCAAAACATGGGTTACAACATTGTATTGATGCTAACCTTACACGTACAGAGGAATTAAAAAGTTCCCTAAATACCAATGTATTAATCCTCAAAGGATTTACCTCTGAATCCCACACCTATTGATCTTCTCAATTTAAAATTCAAAAACAGCGCCGGAAAAATCGTTGACAGTTTCAGTAAACCATCAACGGTTTCTTACTAAGATTGAAACCGTCGAGGGTTTCAGACAAAAAGTTGACGGTTTCAGACAAAACAATGACAATTTCAAATAAAACGTCAATAGTTTCAGACAAAACGTTGACGGTTTCAAACAAAATGTCAACAGCTTCAAACAAAACGTCGACGGTTTTTTCTTAAGCCTGAACCATCGATGTAACCGTCGACCATTTCTTCATGCAGACTAGATTCCTACTTTTTCCACAATATGAGCCACATACTACAATAATCTCCACCTTGGCGAATATTCATCCCCTTAGGAGGAAACGAAAAACATAACCCGCAGCTCCACCTGGGACAATAGGTTGGGACGTCTCCCATCTAACAATTAGAGGCGTTAATCAAGTCCATGTTGGTATATATATGTGAAATGCTCACCTCCCACGAGTTGATTGGTACACTTACCTGACGTATGACTCAGATGAGGCCGAAGTAGTAGACAACAATGGTATTATGAAGACAGAAGATGTTCCCCTCTGAGACACGGGGGTTCAAGGGTAGCGCCACTGGTGGGGGGGTATGGGGGGCAATGCCTCCCAGACGGCGGGGTCTAGGGACTGGCAACTGAGCGATGGCTACCAGTGTGAATGGCGGCCGCTGTTTGTGAATAATGGCCACCAGTGTGAATGGTGGCCATGGTAGGTGAGCCATCGCCACCTGCTATGGTTGGTGAGCCACCACCACTTACCATGATAGCATTTTCAATGTAACATACATTATTATGTTTAGCAAAACTTTCTCATATATATATATATATATATATATATATATATATATATACCTTTGCATTTTTTTTCTTATTTATTTTGCCATTGGATTTGAGCCACCCAAAAATCGAATTGACCCAATCTAACACAAACTGCATCCTCAATGGTTTGACTTAAAATTGAATTTTTATTAAAACGTCAAGATTGAATTGATTGAACTTTTAGGTCCAACCTAATCAAATTCAACCTATGAACACCCCTACTATGGATATCTAAAAATTTATAGTCGATCTAGAACTTAAAAAATATATATATAAAAAATGAAAAGAGAAAGTGACAGTATTGACCCTATGGGTCATACCCTGTTTTGATTATGACAAATACTTAAGTATTTGATGAATTTAAAGTTTGTGTGCAGGATCATACTAACAGGATCACATTGATAGCATGCAACAACTTGAAGAAGAAAGAAGACCCCAGCATATTTATTTGTTATATTTTCATATTTGGGTTTATAATATTTAAATTCAAAAGGGTCTGTAATAATGAGTACATCTTGCATGTAGGGACTTATAAGCTCAAGACCATAAATGGACCATAGGGATCACCTTTCGATGCCAGATTTTTAAGGTATATGCTGAAAGGCCTTAGATCGACCATAGGAACCACAATATTGAATGAAAATGGCCTCCAAAATCTTAGTGCTGATTATCATGTGAATATGGGAAACTTTATAAGAATAAAAAGACTGAAATGCACAAAAAGGGCATTTTCGGTCGACCGAACTTCTACACGTAGAACTCTTTGGTCAACCGAACCTCCACCGGGTCAACAGTTTGACCCTTTGGTCAACCAACCTTAAAATGAGCTGCAACGCTCTGGTCGACCGAACTAACATGTGGGGAGATTCCAACGCCCTGGTCGACCAAACATTCAATTCAAAAATTGCTTGGTCCACCGAATACCAAAGCTAGGTCAACCGAACCCAAAATAGTTAAACGAACCTCAGAGATTTGGAAATCGCCTTATGAATGCTCAACCATCTTCTCAGTTCAAAATTGTCCTAGTCGACCGAACTGAGCACCTCGGTCAACCAAACCATAAAAATGGTCGATTGAACCTCTCGAGTTCCTTGATTTTTACCGAGGTTAAAACGGGATTATTTAGGTTAAACTTATTTAAAACTTTTTTAATTATTACCCCTATGCCCCCAACGGTCATAATTTTGCCTATGTCTATATATATAAGCTCATTTGCAAATATTAGCAAAAAGGATTAAGCCAAAACTCTCTAAAAAATCCTAAACCCTATTTTGCTATACTAAGCTCATACACTCAAATACTTTCATTCCTTTGATATATCTAGCATTGTGAGTGTTTTATTCATAGAGTATTATTGCTAGAAACCTTCACTTGTTATTGTGCATTTGATTTTTATTTGAGGGTTAAACAAAAAAATTTTCCCCTTGATTTTATATAGTAAATCTTTGGTTAGGAAAAATTCTCATACCTTTATGGGTTTTTGCATTATCATATCACTGTAAGACTTATTAGAGCTTATATTTTGCGTGTAAAAATATTTTTACAAAATCATATTTGAATATCTCTTTGTGCTTTGATATTGAGAAAAACCATTTTTGAGATATTCTAAATTTCCATTGGCTTGAATCTTTGAAACTCTAAACGTTGATTGAGATTTATCTTTACTTAGTTTCAAAGATTAGCTTGTTAATACACTCTTGTGTTTGATTGAACATTGATATTAGGAGTGTTATTGCACACGCATTGCACTGAGCTTATAGTTCCTACATTATTGGTGTGCATTGATTATATTGTGTGTAGTGGTACATATCTACTTATGTAAGAAGCATTTCCGTGTACATAAATTTTCATATATTTTGTATTCTAAGCGTGGGCCTGAAGAGGGAGACTAACCCTGTTGAATAGTCCTGGATTGGCTTAGATCCGATTAGAAAAGTTAAATGCACTATCCTAGTAAGGTATAGGTTGAGGTCAGCCCCATTAATTAACCTAGTTGTAATCGGTGCCGCTCCACCCCTTAAGTGAGCATTAATAGAATTATCAGACTTGCGAGTTAGAGTTGGGGACGTAGGCACAGTTGGCCAAACCCCGATAACATATCGTGTGTGCACTGCTTATATTTTTGCAATTTACATTCCTGTACATGTATGTTATTCTGTGAATGCCGCGCATGATTTAATTTCCGCACATTTTATTTTTTTTTGCACATTTGGGTTTATGAGTATATAGACAAACCTTAGGTTGAGTATTACTACTGCTTATTTGAGCATACCTAGGAAGAAATTTAAATAAACAATTCACCTCCCTCTTAGGAATACACCATTCCTAACAGAAAGTATTTTTTAAAAAAAATAAAAAAAAAACGGTGATAAAAAATGAGAAAAAATTATATAGAACAAATTAATGAATAAAAAATTTTATTTTATGTGTAGTAAATTTTATCTTTTAAAAAATTTAATCTTAATTGAAAAAATGTTTACTCTGTATAATTTAAAATAAAAATAGAATATAATTTATAATTAATTTATTGTTATGTATTTTCTTTTCTTTTTTCTTTTCTCAAACAAAATCATTAATATAAAATAATATTATTTTTGTAAAATGAATTTTCAAACATAATAATTAATATAATTAAAACAATATTTTTTATTATAATATTCTTATTTTTTATTTTGACTTTTTTTATTTTTAATTATATTTTAAAATTTTTATTTGGTTCAACCACAAAAATGAGTATATGTTCAATCAAGTTTTAGTGTAATCTAATTTTACAAATATTAACTAAATAGGTTGCTAATTTTTAATTTTTAATTTTGTTGGCTTGTAGTTTTTGTTTGTAGTTTTTATCATAATTTTTTACATTGATAGAAAATGGTTCCTTAAAATTTAATGCCAATCTAACTTAAAAAATATTTTTAAAAATGAAAAGAAATGTGATATTTAGTTTCTCCTTTCCTTTCTTGAAACAAACTCTTTTTTTTTTTTTTTTTTAATATAAACAGAAATCAAATATATAGTCGCGGCTTCTGACTATCAGGGCCCACGTGACAAGAGATAGCCAGATGCAATATTCTAGCCTGCACCTAGTACACTAACCCCTTCCTATTATGTGGGTTTATGATGTCATGAGCCCATAATCTTAAGTATTTTTTTTAAATATACATTTTGATTAAAAAAAGACTCACTCAAAGTTGGTTTATAGCTTATAAATAAACTCATAATTAAATATAATACTCATAATGGGATATATTTCTTTACATACCTACGTGGTGTAAGAGCTTTAAGTGTGTAAGTTTTTGTAATTAAGGATTATGAGATAAGACTAAATGGTATAACTAGCTATGATAGTTATCATATTCCATGTTTAAATTATCATGTATAATAAGCTAATCATTTGAAAGATTAAAACAACCTTGGTTGGAAAAAAAAAAACTAAAAGAAGAAACTAAGGGCAGTCTTATCTTCTTCTTCTTCTTCTTCAATTTTTTTTTTTTTTTTTTTGGGTTCATTCTCCACACTTATTCTTTGAGGAGAGACCAAACTTACTCAAAATCCAACGAATCTACTTGGTGACAAAACTCTCTTAATGCCCAATTTTACAAAATATTGTAACAAGAATCCCTAATTAATAATAAATATGTTTCTATCTTCAACAAGCATATTTTAATTTATTAAATTGTCAATATTATAAGAAAATATATCACGTAACTCCTTGCATTAAACTATTTGATTTTTTTAAAAGTTAATTTTATTAAGTGAAATGTTTAAATAATTTCACCGACAAAATTAGGTCAAAAAAGATATCGGTGGGCTATGCTTACATTTGATGCCCTTTAAATATTAATTCCACTTGTTCAAAAATGTAAATAAACTACTTATATTAGGTGAGAATGGGTAGTGGCATGGCCCATGAAAATGAGATTTGATTATAAGTGAGGATGGGAGAGTGTTTGGTTTGGAAATATGGCATTTATGATATTTCTTGTTTATTTGAGGATCAGAATAAGATTCATTTTTGTAATAATTTCATTTTGTTTGCAAATCAAGGCTTCTAACAAAAAAATAAAAATTTTTCTATGTTGGTTAAGTTTTATAGGAATATTTTTTTAAAAAAAATTTTACTTTTGGGATTAAATATCCTCACTATTTAATTGATTCAATATTAATGTCTGTTGACCTTACAAGTCACGCCCGATTTTAATTATGACAAATACTCATTGTATCTTATGGGTGTTTGAGGTTTTGTATAGGAACTAAGATTGTTAAGATCAAGATGGGCACAAAACAGGTAAAGCCTGAAGACCAATTATTGTTTTCAATTGTAATATATTTCATTTGTGAAAATTGGTCTGTAATAGTAATTAGGTGTCTGGTTTGTAATAAGTTCACACACATCACATGCATGATTTATTACGTAAGTTCAAAACAAACCATAACCTAAAGTGACCTAGAATGACGGTTGACCGACACCGAATTTTTTCGGTGTCTTCAAAATTGGACCCAAAGTGACCTTAGGACACTCACCTTTGCACTTGCATGTATTAGAAACTTGAATAGGGTGAATGTGTATTGAAACGGGACCGAAATATACACTTGGTGCACTTTCGGTCGACCGGCCAAGGCAGTTCATTCTGCCCCGGTCAACCGAAACAGGCCTGAGTCAACAGTTGACCAAGGCCCTGGTCGACCGAACCAGTATAGTTCAAAACCCCCCGATCGACTAAAACCCCCTCGGGTCAACAATTTGACCATCTGGTTGACCGAGCCAAAAATGAATACCAACTACCTGGTCGACTGAGGGTCCTCGGGAAAAATCTCAACAGTCTAGTCGACCAAACCAGTCAGTTCAAAATTGACCGATCGCCTAAACCTCGGAGAAATGGGAAATCACCCACTTTCGGTCAATCGAGTCTTCAGTTCAAAAACATCCTAGCCGACCGAACCATATGAGATCTGGTCGACCGAAACTGTTCTAGTCAATCGGACCTCTCGGGTTGCCCTGATTTTTACTGTGATTAAATATTTTTTAAATAGGGTTAAAATATTTGAAATGTCATTCAACTTTCCTAATAGTGCTCAATAGGTCCCTAACGGTCATAACTTGTCCCATGTCTATATATATGAGATCATTTGTGCAATAGCAAGATTTTTAGCCACTTTGATTAGGAGAAATTCTATGAAATTTCCAAATCTTATAATACTCATATCTAAGCCCCAACCACTCATACTTACCTTCTCTTATTGCTAAAACTCTCTGTAAGTTGATTGAGTGCTTGATTAGAAAGGTTTGCTCTCCCATTCTGATTAGATTGATTTGATTTTTACGAGAGTTAATCTTTAGTGTTCTTAGAGGACTTTATTAATAAGTCTCTCCTAAGAAGACTTTTATAAAACTTTTGAGTATTGTATATTCATTGCAATATCTTGAGAAATTTGTATTTGTTTTTAGATTGCAAAAACTTCTCAAACATTTTCAAATATCTATTATGCCTTTATCTTGAAAAATATTTGAAGAGATATTTGTTTATGTGATAAAATCTTTGTTGCAATATTCATTAACTCATATATCCTTTGCTGAATATAAAGATTGAATATCTTTTTTCAAACCAAACATATACTTTACTAGAGCATCATACGATTGAGAAAACCCGCTCATTAAAATATACATATATATATATATATGTATGTATATATTTTGTCTGGCTAGTATTTTGTGTGAACTGTTAGATTGAGCACATATTGTGATACAAAGATCATACTGGTTGATACTCTCACGCACTCATTACACTGATAGTAAATATATATATTTGAGAGTAGACGACACTGAGCTTACATATTAGATCATATTGTGGTGTATGTAATTGCGCATATTTGGGTACATATCTGCTTTACCCGAAAGCACAATCATTGTACCGTTTCATTTATTGAGAAAAACTGTTGTATTCCAGGAACGGGCCTAAAAAGGGAGACTAGCCCTGGAATAGTCTCAAATTGGCTTAGACCCGGTTAGGAAAGTTAGGTGCACCATCCTGTTAAGGCATGTAAGTTGAGGTCAGCCCCGCTAATTGACCTGGTTAAGGTTGAGGTCAGCCCTATGCTAATTGACCTGGTTGTAATCGGTGCCGCTCCTCCCTTAAGTGAGCTATTAGTGAAATCCTTGGGCTTGAGAGCTAGAGGCGGGGACGTAGACATAGTTGGCCGAACCCCGATAACATATCGTGTGTTTGTTTATAATTTACGCACTTTATATTTACCGCACGTGTATGTTATTATGTGAATGATGCGCTTAAATTAAATTTTTGTATATCATATTTGTCGGCGTATTTGGAACTGCATAGAAAGACCCTAGGTTGTAATATTTTGCTAACACCTAGTTCAACCTACGAGAAAAGTTTAAAATTCCAATTCACCCCCCCTATTGGGAATACACCAATTCTAATAATTGGTATCAGAGTCTCGTTGCACTTGACTTAAACATTTTTGCAAAAAGATCGCAATGACTCACATTGGTGTATCCCCATTCGATGAGGGACAGTCACTTTCCAGTCCTCCAGTATTTTGTGGTGTCGACTACACCATGTGGAAAGTTAGAATGACCATATTTTTGAATTTTATGGACTGGAGGGTCTGGCTTGTGACTGCCAGAGAAGATGTGTACAAAGAAATGAGAATGATTTTAATATGCTTAGTTCTAATGTCATGGACATGTTATATCTTGTATTAGATTCTAATATTTTTGTTGAGTTTGTGGCATATCAGATTGCACAGGAAATCTGGGATGAACTGGAAAAGAAATATGGAAAATCCTAGGAAAAGGAGATAGTGACTCCTCCGAATGCTCCAAGCTCAAATGATCTGGAGAAGTTAAATCATGAGCTAGAAATCAACGAAGAGGTATATGATTCTCACTCTAGCTTGTTTGATGGCTTTTGTGATGAATGTTGTGATGGGTCATGTACTGAATCATCTTTTGATAATACTATAAAAGGTTTATGCGATGTTTACTATGAAAAATCTTGTGATGAATCATCTGTTTGCTCATGTGATATTTACTGTGATGATTCTCGTACCAAATCATGTGATGTATCAAATTCTGAATCATCTGAGAATATTTGTGATAGTCTTGTTGAACATGCATGCAATGATTCATATGAAAACTATTGTGTTAATTCTTTTGATGAATCATGTGCTGATTTGAACATTAAAAGCATGTTGTCGCATGAAAAACTAGAAAAAGAATTTATTAAAAATGCACAAGTTTCTAGTTAGAATTTCTAAGCATAAAATACTTTTGAAGAGTGAGAACAAAAGAATAGCAAAACAATTAAAGGGGTTGGAAAATTTTCATGCTATTCTTGAAAAGAAAAGGATTAAGAAGATATTGAAAATTGCATGCTTGGATGAAGAAATAGATGATTATTCTAGACTTATACTCAAAGATAAAAATGATAAGAATAATCATAATAAACCCTTTGGACCTAAAAGGAAAACTTGTTTCAATAAGGGTTCATATTATAAGTCCCATAGTCATATGTCGTCAAAAAAAAATAAAACAAGTAAGCATAATCTGTCACATGCATATATTTTTCGCTTATCTTGTAAAATGAAAGGGCGTATCCGACTTAGAAATGATAGAAGCATGGACAAAGAAATGATGTGGGTTATTATGAAAGCAAACCCCGTAGGTCCTAAGGAAAAATGGATTTAAATTAACATTACTTTATTAAATGATTCCTTAGATCCTAGGTTTAAGTTTATGGGGTTGTGATGACTATAGGCTTGGGAAGTGATTGTTGTTTAAAATGAAATCTTAGTATATACACTCACTAAACTATCTTGTTATACTAAGACTCTTTATACACTTCCAAATGGACATGGCATCTCTGCCTAGTACTTAATTCTAAATGCTTAACCCATGCCGACATGAAAATCATAAGGTTAAGCAGTAATTGTCCTTTGCACAAAATTGAGTTTTAGGGTTCCATCTTATATCTTATATCACCATACCCTAAACTCACTTTTAAACATGAAAAGCCTAAATTGAAATCAAGTCACCACTCTAGGCTTAAAGCACCATTGATCATAAATGACTAATGCATATTAAGTGCTTCTCATAGCTATAACCAAATTAAAGGTATCTTCTAGGGAATTGGTCCCTTTAAATTTAAGCTGCAAATCCTTTAATTCTAGTTTATCTTATCCATAGGAAGTCCTTACCAAACCATCACACTTGGTGAGGTCTCACCCATTCCTTGGTTCATATCCTTGCTCCTCTATGTCATCATTTCTATAGGATACTCTCCAATCACCAAAGAGCATAGTTAAGAAAAGCCTCATACTCCTTAGTGCTTGGTGCCCAAAATAGGTCAATAAGTCAATTCTTGGTACGCACCTCATTTGAGCAATATCTCTTCACCAAGAATCCCTGAGAATCATATTTATGTTGCAATATATCAAATATGGACCTAAGGGAGAACTTGGCATCAAAATCAGGCAAAATCGAGAAAATTAACTATGCTCAGTCGACCAAGCATTGCAGGTGTAAATTCTCCCGATCGACCGAACGATGTTGACTTTGACCCTCACAGTCGACCGAAACTCAGTGACCATATATTCCCACGGTCGACCGAAACTTTCAGTTTTCCCCTGGTTGACCGAACATGGTCACAGTACTCCCTCTCGGTCGACCGACCCTCCCAACTCATTTTCTTTTTGGTTGACCGAACAGTGTCTGTGCCTGGGGAAGTTCAAGCGTCAGTCGACCATATCTACTTTTGGTCGACTAAGCTACGGTATATATATATATATATATATATATATATATATATATATATATATATGTTTTCTTCATTTTCAGCTCCCTTGCGCGAAATTCTTGAGAGATCCTTCACCCCTTCCTTGTATTTCCAAACATCCAAGCCTCACATCCTTACCACCATGGCACACATTGAAGCCCACGACATTGCACACACCAAGGATAAGTTCTTTCTTTTAGAGAGGTGCAAAGTCAGATACATACGAGAGTTCCATCCCAAGGAGACAATATTAGGTAAGATCCTCGATCTGGACTTCATGAATCAATACTTTAGCAATATAATGGATATGTTCGAGTATCAGGGGTGGAAAATGTTTATTTCCTACCAACCTTGGGGTCATTACCCAAGTTGTGTCCTCTTCTATTTTTTCTACTTGTTGTCCTTTCGCCATTGAAGTTCATCTAGTGAGTGCATTGTTGGATAGATTATTGTAATATGATTATTGTAATAAAACTTTGTGTTTTCTCTTCAATCATTTCTTTAAATCAGATCTTGGTGTTGTTATTTTACATTCCTAGTAATGCTTGATCTTGTCTATGGTAATAGGCTTTGTCAACATGTCTGCTGCATTCTCAGAAGTGTAACTTTCTTAAGCAGTAGTTCACCAAAAGAGACCAATTCCCTAATCTTGTGAAACCCCACGACTATGTGTTTGGTCCTCGCATGATACACCTGGTTCTTTTCCAAATAAATGGCACTCTTACTATCACAATGCAGATGAGCTCCACCTTGCTAAATACCCAGCTCCTTGACCAATCCTGTAAGCCACAACACTTCCTTGATAGCCTCAGCTGCTACCATATACTCTGACTCAATTGTAGATAGTGCAACTAAAGAATAAACCATGGACCTCCAACAAATAAGACCTCCCACAAGGATGACTACATACCCCATGGTAGACCTCCTGTCATCTAAGTCCTTTACATAGTCTACATCTACATATCCTACAATTGAATAATCACCTTGTAGACTGCCAAACATGATGCCATAATCTATAGTACCCCTTAATTGAATATCCACTTGACTGCATCACAATATTGTCGACCTGGATTTGAAAGAAACTTGCTCACCACACTGACAACTTGTGTCAAGTCCAGTCTTGTACAAACCATAGCATACATCAAGCACCCCATTGCACTAGCATATGGAACCTTTGACATGTCATGAACGTCATCATCTGTCTTCAGGCACTAGGCGGTAGACAATCTAAAATGATTCTCCAATGGTGTACTCACTGGTTTTGCATTAAATGCCTTGTCTTCGTCTTCGAACTTCATATCAGCTCGCTTCAAATCACTGATGATCTGATTGACCACGTTGATGTGCTGGTTCAGATCCGAACCCTTTGACATCTTACCCCCATACAGTTTCTCCTTAAGATACAACTTGTTCATCAACTACTTGGACATGTACAACTTTCCAATTTCAGCCAAACTGCCACCAACAATTCCTCATCCATGACGTGATGCATCACACCATCAGTCAGACAAAGCCTAATAGTCGCCAAAGCCTTCGCTTCCAGTTCCTTCCAATTCATGTCGTCCATGTCTTCCAGTTGCCTTCCATATAATGCCTTCACCATACCCTACTACACTAACAAATCCTTAATCCTCCTCTACCATAGTCCAAAATTCCCGATCCATCAAACTTGACAATGTCGAACTTTGCAAAAGAAATTCCAACCATTGTAACCTAGATTTGATACCATTTTTTTGTGCAAATTAATACACAGCATAAAAACTAGATCGTTTAATGCAGCAACTAGTAATGAACAATATGAAAAACACAATCACATAGATAATAAGTAAAGAAAATAAACAATGACACAAGAATTAATATGGTTCAGCAGAATCGCTACGTCCATAGGAGAAAGCAGCAGCTGAAATTCACTATCAATCAAAACCAAGGTTGCAACATTGTATTTATGCTAACCCTACATGTACAGAGGGATTAGAAAGTTCCTTAAATACCCATGTATCAATCTCCATAGGATTTGCTCCAAATCTCTAACCTATAGATCTTCCCAATTCAAAATTCAAAAAGAACGCCAAAAATAACCGTTGATGGTTTCTTACTGAGACTAAAACCATCGACGGTTTCAAACAAAATGTCAATGGTTTCTTCCTGAACCAGAACCATCGATGTAACCGTCAATCAAACCATCAACTGTTTCTTCTTGCAAACCAGCTTCCTTATTTTTCCTCAGCATGCTTTCTCTGTGCATGTGTTCCACTTAATATGAGCAACATACTACAATAGGGATTCTCTTATTTGGTGTCATCTTTCAAAAATGTCAAATTTATCCCTATAACTACCAATGATTATTCCAAAATAGTTTTTTAACTACCCATAACTCTCCAAAATACCCTTATAATTATGTCAAATTTATTCCTATTACTACTAATAATTATTTCAAAAACCCCTATAATTTTCTACAACTATCCAAAAATGCTTTTATTCTATTTAACTTTTTATTATTTGTAGACACCCCATTTTGTCCCAAGCTTACATAAAATAATTTTTAATTTAATAAAATTAGAAAATACAAAAACAAAATACAGGAAAAATGAAGATATGCAATTAGATATGTGAGTCAATTTAAATTAAATTTGATTGATCAAATTAGGTCTTGACTGATCTCACTACAAAAAAAAAATGGCCTTTTTATTGATGAAAGTATTAGTAATGGAACAAAAATCGTCACTAATAATGCGCCATTAGTGACAAAAATCAAATTCATCACTAATAGTTAAGGAATTAGTGATGAAAGTAATATTCGTCACCGGTAATGCATTTTGTGATGATTTTTTTTTTGTCACTAAAAGTAAGTTGTCCTACTCAAACTATCGCGCGAAACTATTAGTAACGATTTATCGAATATTAGTGACGAAAGTGTTCGTCATTAATACTCTATTATTAGTGACGATCAGAAACTGTCACTAATAGTCATATTTTACTGACGGCTTTTAAAAACCATCACTAAAAAATTTGCACAAATACTATCCTCTTGGCTTCCTTTCACGCAAAATCACATGATCCCAATCTGACTGTACTCTCTCTCTTTCTCACTTGAGCTCCCTCACCTGACTCCCCTCCGCCACAAAGCCATTGCCAATGAATTGCTGAAGGGCCACTGCGGCCCCTGAATGAGAACATCTTTGGCCAACCTTGGACTAGCTCACGGTAGCCACAATCACGACCTCCTCCCCTTACGTGCCACACAGCAGCGACCTCCTCCCCCTACCCGCCACAACCACAGGTTGTTGCCGGACCTCCTACCACTAGGTTTTGTTTTGTTTTTTTTCTTTCCATTAATGTGTGAATAGTATATATATATTTGAACAATTTCCTTTTTATTGATGGATTTGTGCATATTTTCCATTGTGAACATATTAAAATACGATGAGAGAGAGAGAATTGTTAGACTTCCTAGCCTTGGGAGTATGTAGTCTAGAGGGGGGGGGGGTGAATAGACTCTTTTTGCAGAATACGTAGTTTTCTACAAAATAAAATCTCTTGGCAAGATTCAAGCAACTATATCACAATATACGAAATTTAAATCATGCACAAGACAAATAATAAAGAGTATGGGGAGAGAAATATCAACATCGGTATTTTTACGTGGTTTGACACCAAGCCTACGTCCACGCCTTAGCACCAAGCCAAGGATTTCACAATTCAACATAACACTCTTTCATCGACGGAGCAAGCCTTACAACTTGGGTACCAAACCATACACTCAGGAACAAATCCCTACCACGCTCACCAAAAGCCCTCACTTTGATTCACAACAAACCTTCACCAAACAGTTCACAAAGAACTTTTACAAGAGATGATGGATACAAAGAAATTGTTGGAATTGGTGTATTCCCAAGAGGGGGGAGGGGTGAATTGGAATTTTAAAAACTTATTCCTAGGTTTAACCAGATATCAGTAATACACAACCTAGGGTGTTGACTCTATGAGTCCAATCTGATTTTGATAATGACAAATCACTCGGTATTTGATTTGTGCATTAAGATTATGAACAGAAACAATATATTAGCATGCATGGAAAGATAATAAGTCATGGAAATTAAAGCATACATATCTTGGAAAAATCCATGGAACTAAAAGAGTTGAAGAATGAAGATGCAAGCGGCAAATTCAAGAACGTCATGGGAATGGGTATTTAGAACTAAATGTACTTACATATTTCATATGATTTAATTTGAGGCTCAAATTATACCCTGGAATGACCTTAGGACTTATGCATCTCATGAACATCATTAGGGGATACTTATGGACTTAGATATATTTTCAAAAACCCGAAAAATATTTTTATAAAAGGGTAAATAAAGAAAGCAAAACAGATTTTTGAAATCAAAAATAAAAAATTTAGGAAAGGTTCAATTCAAAAGACCAAACTCCAAGTTCAATCGTCCGAAGATTGAAATTCAGAAGGACGAAGTTAAGCTCAGTCATCTTCTTCAAAATACTGAAGATTAAGTTCAGTCGTATGAAGAATTAATGGTGAAACACAGAACTTGGCAAAAGCACATCAGAAGACTAAACTTAGACTTCATTTGTCTGAACTCGTCACTTCGAAAGACTAAACCCCAACTTCAGTCATCTGACCCTGTGTCCAAGTTAATTTTTTTCAAAGCTCTAAGGAACTTCAGTCCTCTGGGCCTTAACCCTCAGTCGTTTGAACCTGCGAGAAAGTTTAAAAATTTAATTTTTAATGAGAAAACACGCGAGTTAATTTTTGATCTAACGGTTAAGATTGATTCTAAGGGTAAGGTACCTATATATTCAACATCTAAACCCTAGTGCTACATACTTTTGGAATAGAATTGACAGACATAAACATATTGATATACGATTGCCAACACTCCAACTTATACTTATCAAGCTTGGGCAAATCAATTCAGAAAAACAAAGGGATTTCATATACACATCTTGATTTCTATTTGGTATTAAGGTTCGGTAAATCCATTTGTTATTTTCAAGAGTTTCTTATCTTATCATTTATTATTGAATATTATTGGAGAGATTGATCTTGAGTGTTCATATACATATAGAGATTGTTTTGATAAGAACACTACTTGAGAAAAGCTTTAGCCATTGGTTAGATATTTTTGATTCAAATGAGTTTTCATTCAAAGACTTGATATTTTCAATATTACAAAACTACTTGATTGAATATCCTTAGTGTTCATAACTATATATATTATTGAGGGATATTTTCTGAAAAATCTTATATTAGGTTTTGATCTTTGGTAATCACATCATATATATATATATATATATTAATTTGCATATTACAAAGACCATATTGTGGTTGAAAATTTGGGAGAAAGCTTATTGATTTAGATCTTTATAATATTCAAGATAAACTTTTAACAAGATCATATTTGATATTTTTGCATCTTGTCTTCAAAGCTATGACTCATACAAATATTTTGGAAGAATTGATAAAAGAGAAATTTGGTGAAGCATATTCATTGATTAATGATTATATCGTTACATATATATTGAGTTTCAAGTTTCATTATATGTATATGTAATAGGATTTCAATTGTACTCACTAGCTTTGTTAGAAGCGAATCTTGAGTTGTTCTTGTAGATTGGAAATTGTAATTGTAATTACGGTTCGGATTGTGAACTGGGTGAGGAAGAAGTTGTACCTCTTGTAAGTAGCCGATGTAAGGGAAGCTCCGTCCCAATTTAAGGAGCAGAGATTATAGTGGAATCCTTGAGTGGGTTGCTCAAGGCGAGGACGTAGGTTGGGTTGGCTGAACCTCGTAAAATTGTGTTTGCTTTCTCTCTTCTCTTATCTTTTTATTTTCCACACTGCATTTCAATATCTATCTTGCTTGTCTATGTTGATTTAATAATTAATTGGGTAAAAAGAATTCATCGATATAATAATTTAATTCAGTCTTAAATCCCTACAATTGATTTGTTAAATATAAAAATAAGGAGTAAGTAGTAAATAAGTTTAAATAATTTTAAAAATACCCAATTCACCCCCCCCTTTAGGGATTACACCTAAATTAACATGGGGTCTTTCTAATCATATACCAATTGCACAGATAATGATATGCAGAAATTAAATCATACACAGCATTCAAAATCTAATGAAAATAACATACATGTGCAGTAAATAAATTGCAGAATTATAAAGTACACACACAATATGTTATCGGGGTTCAGAAAATACTACCTACGTCCCTACCTCAGCTCGCAAGCCAGAGGATTACCACTATTACTCACTTAATGAGTGGATCGACACCGTTTATAACTAGGTCAAATTAAAGCAGGGCAGACCTCAACCATTACAAACACTCCTTGTTAGAGGCGGAGAAGACCCTAGGTCAAATTCACAGGACTGACCCCAACCTGATCCTTACAGTATAATCAACACACACCAATAATGTAAGAACTATAAGCTCAATAGTGTATGTGTGCAATCAACACTCAAAGTAACGACTATCTCAATCTAAGCACAAGAGTGTATCAACATGCTAATCCTTGAAACAACGTATAGATGCAAATCTCAATAACAATTAGGGTTTTAAAAAATATCTACCAAGAGTATTTAGAATATCTCAAAAATTATTTTCTTAATATCAAAGCACACAGAGATATTCAAAGATGAGCTTGTAAAAGGATTTTTGCACACACAAAAATACAAGCCCAATGAGTCTTGTAATGAAGACGCAAAGACTCACTAGCTACAAGATTTTTCTCACACAAAGATTTATTAAATAAAATCGGGGGACAAATCTATGCTTAACTATCAATCCAAAATCAAACAAACAATATGAGAGTATAAGCTAGTGTAGGATCTCTCAAGATACTCTCACTCAAAAGGTCAATGGAAGAGTATTTGGCTTGGTATGGGAAGAAAGATCTCTCAAAATTTTAGAGGAAATTTTAGCTAATCAAATCTCTAATCTCTCCTTAATTTTTGCAAATGAAGGCATATATATACCCTTCAACAAAAATATAACTGTTAGGGCACAAAGGGTATTCTTAAATTTGTTTAATGAATTTTAAAATCAATTAAGCATTAATTAATCCCAATTACCCGTGGTAAAAATTGTGAAACCTGAGAGTTTTGGTCGCCCGAACAGACATAGGTGCAAAAGTTATTTTTCACGTTCGAGTGCTTGAGGAAAGGGTCTGTTTGCTGAACCAAGGCGATTTTCCAAAAGTCCGCGATTCGGTCGCCTGGTCCTGAGTTTGGTTTACCAAACTCACATGTTTGGTCACCTGAGGGTGATTTTAACGTGATCGTTTGGGCTGTTGAGTTGGTGGAAAAAGTAAGGATGGACGTTCGGTTGACCGAGGACGGTGGTTCCCTTTTCAGTTCAGTCGCCTAAAGTTTGGTCAACTATTTGACTTTTCAATGGTTCGGTCGCCTGAGGCAATTTAACTTGCCTAATTCGATCGCCCGAAACCCTTGTGATTTAGCCCTTTAAGTCATCATCTAATTCAGTTGATTCCCCTGATATTATATGTGATTTTGGGGACTATCTTACGTGTAAGTGCAAGGACTTAGGGTCTTTTCTAAGGTTTTAGGCATTTTAGCTTAGCCTAAAAAACCTAGTGTCAGTCGACCAAAGGTCAACTGAAGTCTTGTTTAAGGTCTCTTGATTTTCAAGTGATGTGTAAGGACCTAGGGTCGTTCTAAGGCCTTTGAGCTTATTAGTTCCTACATTCATGATATGCAATAATTATTACAGACATTTTCCTATATTACTATTACAGACCCGAGTGAGCATAAAATAAATTACAACAAGAAAAAAAATCTTCTAGATCTTTAGACTTTAAGTCTTCTCATGCCATCAAGTGGTCTTACAAATATGAACCTGCACACAAACTTGATAGATATTAAATACCTGAGTATTTGTCATAATCAAAACCGGGTATGACCAATACACCATGCAAAAGTGGGTGCAGCCTTGAAAGGCTCCTCCTATTAGTATGCATAAGGGAAATGTAAAGATATGAAAAATTCAAACATTTTCCTAAGGTACCCAATTTTACGTAAGTTCTCCCCCTTTTGGCAACAGCAAAAAAGGCATGTAAAATATAATTGGTTTTTGAAGAATATAGCAATTAAGCACACAAACAATATAACTGGTCATTCAAATTTTAAAAAGACATGACAAACATGATTAGACCAGAAATATCCACAAACCATAGCAATTTAAGGCATATCATAAGACCCGTAAAGGATTTGATTTAAAACATACGGCATATGATAATAGGTAAAAGGTTTGAGCATCAAACAGTCTAACTAGTTTGTATACATTTTCATGTGTAGTTATCGAACCAGTTATGCAATTTGAAAAAATATATGTCTGTAATAATAAGGCAAGATATAAAGGACTTTTGATTTGAAAGAATTTATTGCCAAATAATAAAAATGTATGTAAATAGATATATATGATTATATATACCTATATAACCCCCTTTGGATGTCGTCAAGAGATACTGAGGGTTGCTTGCCAGAAAATTTAAAGATCATGCAAGCAAGCAACATTTTTTTGGTTTGTTAATTAAGCACACAAACTATAACTAGAAAAACACAAGCACAATGATCCAAAAGATATATTCAATCAAATGCAAGATCATATAGTAGCACAAAGAACATGTGGCTAAGTATTATATTTTTCAATTAAAATATTCAATAAGATCATCATAATTAAGCATGAGCCACAGTGAATAACAAACCAATTTAAGCCAAAAACAATAATGGTGAGCATAACAAGATAGGCATTTTTAATTTTTAGATGCTCCCCCTATTGATTTGAATTCTAGCTTAGATGAAATAAAATGTTTATACTTTACAAGGAATTGATTTCATTAAATATGCTAAAGTATAAACGAGCACTCAAACAATTCTTCAACAACTATACTAGATATTTATTGATTTATTTTAAACATTAGAACCAGTATAGCCTCCCTAGAGACTACAAATGCATCAAAAGGATAGATATCAAGGCAGTGCTACAAAGCTTTCAACCCTAAGAACAATCCATATCTATTTATAAATCTTTAGGAGCTGGATATGATTTTTAGGGCACATAGAAGAGCCTCAATGATCAAAAGGCAAGGGATGCAAATAAATCTTTGACCCTCTTTCTCTAGGGATGGAGCTTAGCTCCCCTAAATACTTGATGATTATGTAAGGATGAAATTTTATATTCATTTTATTTTCACTCATCCTTTAAAAAATATTTTAACTTTCATTTTATCGTAATCATCTTTGTACAAGGTTTTATTTTGGAAAAAATTTACCGAAATTTCAGCAACATGCCATCTATAAATTTGATGTTTTCCCATAAAACCTATACCTAATAGATTATATAATCCAGCTTGAGCATGCAAGAACCTATAATCCACTACCAGCATGCAATTCACATCAACTGCATCCACCATGTAGGAGGCATTCTAGACTAGGCATGCACTCAGGTAGTAATTATCAATTCATAAAAAAATATAATCTATCCTTCAAAGAATATAAATAGTAAAGAATAGAGGATAGATTTGAGTTCAGTACAATGATGTTATTCATCAATACATAAATGTTATAAGACAATGAGAGCATTTTTATTTATATGGCCATGAAAGTGTACTGCTCCCTCTAAGTTAAGCACACATTCAACTTATGCCTTTTTCATTTCTAAATGTTTTAGTCGAGGTTCTTTAGATTTTCAATGGATTAAGCTTGGCTTTGAGTTCTTAGGCTTATTGGACCAAAAAGTCACATTGAATATTTCTTTGAGAGTTCTAAGCCTATATTTGCCTCTTTTCTTATGATTTACAATACGTGTGAGAGGCCTAAGTTCAAATGGCATTCAATATAAAAATGCACATGCATAGGTCTACTTGAATTTTATGCATTCATCTAGATTGAGACCTAATGCAATCATATTAGTCATTTCACTTAATTCACAAGGATGAAGCTCTAAATGATTTTATATTGAAGTTTGAGAGCTTGTAGGAAAATTGAATACACTTAAGGATTAAATTTCTACTATGTTCATAAGAGTATTTAGGAGAAGTAGGACATTATTCAAAATGTATTTGTGCTTAGTAATAATGTCCAGGTTTGAGCAAAGAGCGTCTAGAAGTGTATGAATCTCTAAATACAACTCTTTGGAGAATGGAATGTGTCCTTTAGATGTGATTATAATTATGAGCAAGGATACGAACCAAGAAATGGGAGAAACCTTATCGAATATGATCATGGTTCGGTAAGGAGTCCTATGAATGAGATGAATTAAAATTAGAGGATTTTTACTTTTAAAGTTCAAAGAAAATATCATGTTTCGACAATAAAACTTGAATTCTTTAGTGAATGCCTTTAATTTTGATTTCAAGAGGGATGTCTATTAATAAGTACCAAATGAATAAGAAGTTATGATCAATAGTACTTAAGCCTAGAGAGATGACAAAAATTTTATTAGGCTTTTAAGGCTCCAAGATGAGTTTAGGATTACATGATTCTTAAAATATGATTCATTTCCTAAAACTCAAACTTGTGTAGTGGACAAAGTATGCTTAACTTTAGATGATCATATTTAAGCATGAGTTAAACAATTTGACTTATTTACCAAGCAAATAATGTTTTGTTCATTTGGAAGTGGATTTCATTCAATTATGTTACAGCCAATGTTTTCAGATTTTATCCAATTATGATATGTATTCCTGTTAAGTTTAGATTGAATATTTTATTTGAAATTTCGCATTGGCTAGATTTTCTAATGCTCTTAGTATATAATGATAGTATATAATAAATATGCAGACTAAGATTTGACATTTTAAACATGGACCTCTTCCTAGCCATTTGGTCATCACTACCCCTTAAACCTAGGAGCTAAGGAAGGATTTAAAACACTTATGTAATTTCTATTGGAATCCATTTTTCTTAGGTCCTACGGGGATTGCTTTCATAACTACCCACGCCATCTCCTTATCTAAGCCTTTGGCACTCCTAGATGAGCAAGTAAATCGAATGTGCCTTTTTCTTTTACAATGTAAGCAAGTTTTGTAAATATGTGAAAGATTATGCTTACAATTCTTATGATTGCTCGTTGAGGCCTGACTGTGGGAATCATGTGATAATCCTAAATCCTTTTTGAAAAGATTTTTCTTCTTAATTTTTAAGGATTTATTATGATTATTCTTTTCATTTATAACTTTAAGTGCAGCTCTAGAATAATCATCTATTTCTTCCTCTAAGCAGATAATTTTTGAAACCTTCTTTATCTTTTTCTTCTCAATAATAGTATGATAATCGTTTAATTCGTCTAATTGTTTTGTTATCCTTTTATTCTCATTTTTGAAAACTGTTTTCTGCTTAGACATCCTAACTAGAAGTTTATGCATTTAAAATAAAGTACATTCTAGTTATTTGTTCAAGAGCATGCTTTCATCAAACACTTCAACATATGATTCATTACAAGATTTTTCACAGTAAGCATTGCATGAATCATTGCATGCAACAATAGCAGAAATTTCACAAAGTTTGATAGATGATTCACTATACGATATGCTGCAATACTTTTCATAATAATCATCGCATACATCATTAACAATATTATCAATGAATGACTCAGCATGTGACACAACACAACATTCAACAAAAGAATCATCAATCTAGCTAGAGTGTGAATCATATGCCTCATCGCTGATTACTAGCTCATGATTTACCTCCTCATGATCATACGGAGTAGCAGACTCCTCCTCTTTGCCTTGTCCATATCTCTTTTCCAACTCTTCCCATATATCTTTTGCACTAGAACATGCCATAATCTCAAGTAGAATATTAGAACTTAAATCACAATATAACATGTCCATGACATATGAATTTGCATGCATTAAACTATTATCATTTTTAGCTACTGGCATACAATCTCCTTTAACAATCACCTGCCAGGCCCTCCAGTCCATTGATTTTATAAATATGCTCATTTTAAGTTTCCAATGAGTGTAATTAACACCACAAAATAATGGAGGACTAGTAGGTGACTGTCCCACTCCAAATGGGGATACACCAATGTGAGCCATCTCGATCTTTAGTAAAAATATTTAAGTCTATGCTATGAGGCTTTGATACCAATTGTTGGAATTGGTGTATTCCCAAGAGGGGGGTGAATTGGAATTTTAAAAACTTATTCCTAGGTTTGATTAGATATCAGTAATACACAACCTAGGGTCCTAATCATATAGCAACTGTGCAGATAATGATATGCAGAAATTAATTTATGCGCAACATTCACAATATAATGAAAATAAAAAATATGTGCAATAAATAAATTGTGAAATTATAAAGTAGACACACGATATGTTATCAAGGTTTGGCAAATACTACGTATGTCCCCGCCTCAGCTCGCAAGCCAGAAGATTAGCACTATTGGTCACTTAATGGGTGGAGCGGCATCGTTTACAAGGTCAAATTAAAGTAGGGTTGACCTCAACCTTTACAAACTCTCCTTGTGGGACGAAGAAGACCATAGGTCAAATTCACAGGGCTGACCCCAACCTGGTCCTTATGGGTTAGATCAAACCCCCTCAAGCCACGCCTGGACTACAATCAAAGAGTATGAAATTTTACGTACAATTCAAATGCTTCTCAACTAAGCAAACTATGTACCGATTCAGCACAGTACAATCAATGCACACTAATAATGTAAGAACTATAAGCTCAATGGTATATGTGTGCAATCAACACTCAAAGTAACAACTATCTCAATCTAAGCACAAGAGTGTATCAACATGGTAATCCTTGAAACAACGTATAGATGCAAATCTCAATAACGATTAGGGTTTCAAAGATATCTACCAAGAGTATTCAGAATATCTCAAAAATTATTTTCTCAATGTTAAAGCACACAAAGATATTCAAAGATGAGCTTGTAAAAGGATTTTTGCACAAACAAAAATACAAGCCCAATGAGTCTTGCAATGATGATGCAAAGACTCACTAGCTACAAGATTTTTCCTACACACATTTTTATTAAATAAAATCGAGGGAAAATCTATGCTTAACTCTCAATCCAAAATAAAACAAACAATATGAGAGTATAAGCTAGTGTAGGATCTCTCAAGATACTCTCACTCAAAAGGATTTTGCAATAGAATGGTCAATGGAAGAGTTTTTGGCTTAGTATGGGAAGATAGAGCTCTCAAAATTTCAGAGGAACTTTTAGCAAATTAAATTTCTAATCTCTCCTTAATTTTTGCAAATGAAGGCATATATATAGCCTTCAACAAAAATATAACCGCTAGGACACAAAGGGTATTCTTAAATTTGTTTAATGAATTTTAAAATCAATTTACCCTTAATTAATTCCAATTACTTGCGGTAAAAATTAAGCAACCCGAGAGTTTCGGTCTCATGGACCTTAGGTTCAATCGCCCAAACAAACATAGGTGAAAAAGTTGTTTTTCACGTTTGGGTGCCCTAGGAAAGGGTCGGTTTGCTGAACAAAGGCGATTTTCCAAAAGTACGCGGTTCGATCACCTGGTCTTGAGTTCAGTTTACCGAACTCACATATTCGGTCACCCGAGGGTGACTTGAACGTGATCGTTCGGCCTGCTGAGTTGGTGGAAAAAGTAAGGATGGACGTTCAGTTGACCAAGGACGATGATGCCCTTTTCGATTCGATCACTCGAAGTCTGGTCAACAATTTGACCTTTGAATGGTTCAGTTGCCCGAGGCAATTTAACTTGCCTAGTTCAGTTGCCCGAAACTCTTGTGATTAGCCCTTTAGTTCCTAATTTAATTCAGTTGATTCCCTTGATATTATATGTGATTATGGGGACTATCTTATGTGTAAGTGCAAGGACTTAAGGGTTTTTTCTATGGTTTTAGAAGTTTTAGCTTAGCCTAAAAAACCTAGCGTCGGTCGACCTTCGGTCTACTAAAGTCTTGTCTAATGTCCCTCAATTTCCAAGTAATGTGTAGGGACCTAGGGTTGTTCTAAGTCCTTTGACCTTATTAGTTCCTATATGCATGATATGCAATGATTATTACAGACCTTTTCCTATATTACAATTACAAACTCGAGTGAGCATAAAATAAATTCTAACAAGAAAAAAAATCTTTTGGGTCTTTAGACTTTAAGTCTTCTCATGCGATCAAGTGATCTTGCAAATATGAACCTGCACACAAACTTGATAGACATTAAATACCTGAGTATTTGTCATAATCAAAACCGGGTATGACCAATAAGGTCAACATTCCCCCCCTCCCTCCCTTTATAATGATGACAAATACACCATGCAAAAGTGGGTATAACCTTGAAAGGCTCCCCCTATCAATATGCATAAGGGAAATGTAAAGATGTGGAAAATTCAAACATTTTCCTAAGGTTCCAAATTTTGCCTAAGTTCTCCCCCTTTAGGCAACAACAAAAAAGGCATATAAAATATAACTGGTTTTTGAAGAATATAGCAATTAAGCACACAAACTATATAACTGGTCATTTAAATTTTAAAAAGACATAACAAACATGATTAGACTAGAATTATCCACAAACCATAGCAATTTAAGTCATTTCATAAGACCCGAAAATGATTTGATTTTAAAACATACGACATATGATAACAGGTAAAAGGTTTAAGCATAAAATAGTCTAACTAGTTTGTATGCATTTTCATGTGTAGTTATCGAACCAGTTATGCAATTTAATATATATATATATATATATATATGTATATATAAAACTATATAATCCCCTTTAGATGTAGTCAAGAGATAATGGGGGTTGCTTGCCAAAAAATTTAAAGATCATGCAAGCAAGCAACATTTTTCTGGTTTGTTAATTAAGCACACAAACTGTAACTAGAAAAACACAAACACAATAATCCTAAAGATATAATCAATCAAATGCAAGATCATATGGTAGCACAAAGAACATGTGGCTAAGTATTATATTTTTCAATTAAAATATTCAATAAAATCATCATAATTAAGCACGAGCCACGGTGAATAACACACCGATCTAAGCCAAAAAAACTACTAGTGAGCATAACAAGATAGGAATTTTTAATTTTTGGATGCCCCCCCTATTAATTTGAATTCTAGCTTAGATGAAATAAGCTGCTTATACTTTACAAGGAATTGATTTCATTAAATATGCTAAAGTATAAGCGAGCACTCAAACAATTCTTCAACAACTATACTGGATATTTACTGATTTATTTCAAACATTGGAACCAGTATAGTCTCCCTAGAGACTACAAATGCATCAAAAGGATAGATATCAAGGCAGTGCTACAAAGCTTTCAACCCTAAGAAAAATCCATATCTGTTTATAAATCTTTAGGAGCTGGATATGATGTTTAGGGTACATAGAAGAGCCTCAATGATCAAAAGGCATGGTGATGCAAATAAATCTTTTATCTACTTTCTCTAGGGATAGAGCTTAGCTCCCTTAAATACTTGATGATTATGTAAGGATGAAATTTTATATTCATTTTATTGTCACTCTTGCTATAAAAAATATTTTAACTTTCATTTTATCATAATCATCTTTGTACAAGTTTTTATTTTGGAAAAAATCTATTGAAATTTCGGTAGCATATTATCCGTAAATTGGACATTTTCCCATAAAACTTGTACCTAATAGATTCAAGCAAGCAATATATAGTCTAATTTGAGCATGCAAGAACCTATAATCCATTACCAGCATTCAATTCCTATCAACTGCATCCGTCATGCAAGAAGCATTCTAGACTACGCATGCACTCAGGTAGTAATTATCAATTCATAAAAAATTTAATCTATCCTTCAAAGAATATAAATAGTAAAGAATAGAGGTTAGATTTGAGTTCAGTACAATGCTGTTATTCAGTAAGACATAAATGTTATAATACAATGAGAGCATTTTAATTTATATGGCCATGAAAGTATAATGCTCCCCCTATGTTAAGTACATGTTCAACTTATGCATTTTTCATTTCTAAATGTTTTAGCCAAGGTTCTTTAGATTTTCAATGGATTAAGCTTGACTTTGAGTTCTTAGGCTTAATGGACCAAAAAGTCACAATGAATATTTCTTTGAGAGTTCTAAGCATATATTTGCCTCTTTTCTTATGATTTACAATGCGTGTGAGAGGCCTAAGTTTAAATGGCATTCAATATAAAAATGCACATGCATAGGTCTACTTGAATTTTATGCATTCATCTAAATTGAGACATAATGCAATCATATTAGCCATTTCACTTAATTCTCAAGGATGGAGCTCTAAATGATTTTATATTAAAGTTTGAGAGCTTGTAGGTGACTCACTCTAAAAATAAGCAGGTCGAAAGTTATCCCAAGTGTAGGAGTTTTGTTGTGTAATATTAAGCCCAAGGGCTAGATTGTCTCATCAAGGAATGCATTTTAATCTCAAATTTCATGTTCGCCCAATCGAAAAATAAAAGTTACTGAACTCGGTTCAGATTCGAATTTTCAAGATGGTTCAATTTCACTTTTGACAAATTAAATGACACGTAATTTAGAAACCCTAAACCTAACTAGCACTGAATTAACAAGCAAAGATGGAAACTCTAATCTACTCAAGGAAACACTGAAACACGCGTTAATCAAAGATGGCAACCCAGAACATGGAATCGAAAATGTGCAATGGAAACTCAATCAAATTCAAATGCATGGCCATTAAAAATCATATCTTTAACCAATTCCAAAACTCAAACAACGATCACAATTTAAGCACAAAACAAACAAAAATTTAACACATAAACGACACAAACTTTAATCAAACCGATCCTAACTAAACAGAACATCAAAAAGATTAAATCTTGGAAAAACAACTAGTTTAAATTCTTTGAAACATAAATACTTTTTTCTTTCCTTTTTTTTCTTTTTTCTTTTTAATTTCAGAACAAAGCTGAATTTAATTTGATTAAACAAATAACTTAAAAATAGAAAATTAAAGACTAAAAAAAGAACCAAAATTATATTAATATTTAGTCACATAACACTTAAATAAAATAAAAAAACAAGAAAGAGAGAGAGACAAAAAATTTAAATAACCTTAAAAACTTAACAGTAACTACATAAAAAAAAAAAGAAATAAGAAGAGAAAGAAGAAAAAGAGAGAGAGAGAGAGAGAGAGAGAGAGAGAGAGAGAGAGAGAGAGAGAGAAGCTCGAGAGTTGCTGCAGGGGGTGCCATGGGGCTTGGCTGCTAGAGGAATCTGGTAGCATAGAGAGTGGTGGCCATTGTGCTCTGCTAGTGGCTGCTCGGGTGGTTTCCAGAGTTGCAGAGGAGCTGGAGTGGTGGTTTGGGGCAAAGGACTAGGCTGCTCGGGTTGAGGATTGGTGGTTGTCAGAGCTTCTGGCAGAGGTGGTGGCTCGTTGGAATAGCGGTGGGGAAGGAAAATGGCTGGTTGTAGGCTGAAGGTCTTCGAGAGGAGAGAATGAAAAACTAGAGGGGGAAGGGAATACAGAGAGGGGGAACAGGGAAGAAGAAAGACAAACCGAAAAATAGAGAAAGAGAGGATGGGAATAAATCAAGGTAAAGAGAAGAAGAAAAGAAGAGGAAGAGAAGGAGAAAGAGAAGATGGTGCGCGGGGCACACCAGGAAAGAGGAGAAAAGAAGCATAAATAGAGATTGGGGAAGAAAGCCCTAGAACCTGGATCATTGACCCATTTAGAGGACCCGACCCGGCCATGCATGGCCAGGTCACATCAAGGCTCAATTTTATATATTTTTTTTCTTTTTTTCTTCATTTTTGCTCTCCGCGATCATGGCTAAGTTTGACCTTCTTGGAGCCCTTTTCTAGTGAAAATCAAAACACAAAAGTTGTAGATAATCCTTTCCTCTTTCTCCAAAAATTTGAATCGTCTTGATCAAAACTTGGATGGAAAAGTTATGCACAAAATACGAACAGATATCGGTTTTGATTCCCAGGAATTTTCCTGTGATAAAATATTACCAAAAATTCATAAATTGCGCAATAAAACTCAAGAATGATAAATTTGGCACTTTATTAAAATATTGGATAAATTTTGACACTTAATTAAAAATATAAGCCGTAAATACCGGATTAAAGTGCCCAATTACACAGTTTTGACGCGTAATCAATAGGAAAATTGAATACTCTTAAGATTAAAACTTGTCCAAGTGAGTTTCCACTTAAATATAAGATATCTCGATTTATGAAAACATTTTTGAAAGATCATTTGATATCTTATATGCTTAGAATGTCCTTTATAAAATGTATTTAACTTCTTTGAAGCTTAGGACATTAACCATGTTTCGACATAATTCGAACCAAGTATAAAAATGTTCTTGAAACTAGAATCTTAAAAACTTGTCCCTTTGAAAACATATTTATAGTTTAAGATTGTTTTTGACAAACTCTTTGAATTTAACTTTGAAAACCATGAATGTGAGTTTGTGACTTTAATGCAATGCTCAACTCTTGCTTAGAAATTATGTGTGAAACAAAACCACAAGAGTTACAAGATGTACTACCTCAAACACACACCCATTACATAAATACAACATTAAGCTCACTTTGGTTGTGCTTGGGTCCTTCCGAGTACGTTTCCATTTGATCTTTCTATTCAAACATCAACTCAGTCCGATCTTTGCCTTTTGACCAATACTTCATGTATTCGACAGTTGTACCTGTACTAAGCATGATCTGCAAAGATGGAAAATACTAGACACCATATATAGGTTAATATCATAAAAACACATAAAATAGGATAGTGTAGCCTCCAAGGCTAACATTCTCCCCCTTTTTGATGATGTCTAACCTATTAAGAATTTACTCAATCTTTGCATTCGTATTTATACTTACTATGGCTTGATATACACAAATAAGCTAACCTAGAACCACTAATGTGTTGTTATCATTAAAACAAGACAATTAAGCTTATGTAACCTCTAAGGCTAATAATATCTCCCCCCTTTTTTATGATGACAAACCATTGGTGTTCTATATAGGGTATGATTCAAAGCTCTCCCTCAAATTATGCATATTCTTAAATAAGACTAAAATATACTCCCCCTTATTATATGCATATCTAAAGTTTACTCCCCCTTACTTTATGCATATAAGGTGTAGTGACCCAGGGAAATTATGGTATTTTAAATAATAATAGAGTGGGAGGAAATAGAATTTGAGAAGGAAAAGAAAGAGGCAGTAGGCCTCGTCGACGAGGGTACGTTTCATTGATGAGAAAATATCGAAGTGCAATCCTCTCATTTCTGAATTTCGTCGATGAGAAATAGGATTCGTCGACAAAGTTCCTTCATGACCTCGTCGACGAGGTGACGTGGCTCGTCGACAAAGGTCAGTGTATAAATAGTGTTAAACTTCATTTTTAGTAGAATTTCTTATGTAAAATCTTTCCCTCTCTCCTCCCTTCGATTTCCCTTTCTTCTCTCTCAATTTCTGGGCCGAATTTTCACCGATTCGACGATTTGAAGCCACCACGACACTTCTGGGAGAGTTCTCTTCAAAATTTCTAGAGTGGATCGTCGGTGGGCCTGAGTTGGAAACCATCCCAAATTCACGATAAGGCTTTCTACTCAGTATCTGGCTTCTTGATAGTTGTAGAAAGCATAGTACGCGTAGAAATACTAAAGTTTAGTTATAAAAAATGTCATTTTAGGGTGTTGATTGGGAAATCCTGTGGGTGCGGGACTGCTTATCTTAAGGGCTTTTCAGGAATCAGGTAAGGGGATAAACTAAACTAGTTATTTTATGAGAATGTATGTATGTTATTACAACATCTGATTTCAGGAAAATAAATATATTTATATATGCTTTATGTTGGAAAATATTGTTGTAAAAGATGATATGTTTAAATATATATAAAACCTATTTTGTGTGGCATGAGCAGAATTTATAATGAAATACTATTTTTTGGTAATATGATAAAATATGGGTTTTTATATTGGAAAAACCGACATATGGACCGAGAATTTTTACATGAATTGCCGGCATACGGGCCGTGTTATGGATATGATTTGTCGACATACGAGCCGTGCTGTGGATATGTTTTGCTGGCATACGGGCCGTGCTATAGATATGTTTTACCAGCGTACGGGCCGAGCTATGTGTATAATTTTCCAGCGTACGAGCCGAACTATGGTAAAATGTGAAATACCGGCGTACGAGCCGATGATTTTCATGATATATGTATATATGCAAAATGATATGATGATATTGATTTGGTAATTAATGGTATGAAATATCTATGCATCACAGTTTCATCATATGCTATATGATATTAGAACCTAGTTGGCTTGGTTTAGGCTAGGACTTACACGGTACCGCTGCTATATGTTCATGATCATCACAATATTGTGTTAACGCTGCTGTATGGAGTAGCGTAAGGATAGATCATCGATGTGGTTTTAAGAAGTGTGAGCGCCCCTAGTGTACGGACTTGGTCTAGCATTCCCAATGGGCTTATAGACTGTACTTTTGACTTGGCAGTGGTCGGCCAAACATTGTCAAATCCCGCCTTCGGGCCATACAACCCAGTCATATGGGGGCAATGCATGACAATAGCTAGCTAACCTACTAGGATTGTTTTCGTATTATATTTATATGAGATGAATTATGCTTATGAAAATTATGTATATTCTGCCATGATATGAGAATATATGTTTCCCAATATGATGCAGACAGTTATACTGATATGTTTATTTATGATTTTATATAGAACATGGAGATACTCATGTTGCCACACACTACTATTAGTTTATTTCCCTTACTGAGAGGTGTCTCACCCCGAATTACACGAAAATTTCAGAAGCCCTGATAAGAGAGAGGATAAAGCTCCGCTAAGATAGATACAGCAATTGGTTTGCCCTTTCTGAAGGGTAAGTGTTTTGGTTGGGTCAGATGGATTTTGTGGAAGGTGACCCTAGGTTTCTTTCGGGTTGTGTATTATGTATACATAAATACAGTGGTTGTAGTAACTCTGGTATTGTGATGAGTGATGTTAGGTTTATGATATTATATGATTTTATGTTTCCTGTAGCTTAGGCTTCCGTATTATGTTTCTGGTATATCCATAGAACCCACGGGTTCAGGTTGAATATGACCTACCAGATTTAATATGTTGATATTGTATTTTATTATTTAAGGAAAAAAAATATGTGAAAATTAAGCAGGTCGTTACATAAGGCATAATAAAACATTTAACTAGATATTACATATCCATTGGAGCTTCAACATGCAATTCATAAAATAGAAAGTTCATGCAAGATAAAACAAGTAATAAGCAAGATGAACTTTCATACTACCATATGCATTCTAGCCCACATGCATCTCACTTCTCCTCCACACACAACAACAAACATCTTGTTCTTAACATATAGGACACTAAAAAAAACTTCTTCCCCTTTGATCATCATCAAAAAGAGAGGTGCTATTTAAAAAAAAAAAAAAAAAATCTCCCCTTTAAGATTAGTTTCATGGAGGTGAGGTATGTGCTAGACACATATACCAAAATTTTGGGTGTCAAACCATAATATTAGAAAAGCTTAGATTGGCTTCCTTCCAAACTCATGAATGATGATTTAGAAGTTAAACCATTTGTCGTAGATCAATCATTCAATGATCATTCAAGAATGGACATTTTCAAAATAAGCACAAAATATTTATGCTTATAATTTAAGCATGGTAAATGTGTCCAAACAACTTGGCAAAGAGCATGTGTATAATTTAGAGCATTCTAGGAAAATTCAAAGGATTATTGAAAATTGTTCATGTTTTTCAATATAGCATACAATGTTTAGGATTCAACATGCACCACTACCTATTTAATTATTCAGCATGCATTATAAAAATATTCATATAGTTCAACCCACATGCAATGGATTTCAAGCCATGATCATTCAACATGCAAAGACTTATAATTACCATTGAATCGTCATGCAAATGATCTTTTTATCATGCATCATTTATAAGTATTCATTAATGACAATGTGCATGAACCAATCTAAGTGACCACTTAAGGTTAAAACACTAAGTTCAACTAGGTCACTATACTGATACTACATAAGACTTTTAAAAGTATTTAGAATTTAAAAATAAGTCTTATGAACTCATAACTTCAGTTGACTAGCTAGCATGTATGTCTAAAATAGATCAATGAATTCAACATGCAAGCCCCTAGTCAACTACCAGTATGCCATGCACAAATTTGCATCAGCCAAGCAGATGGCGTTCAAATCAGGCATGTAGTTCAGTATATCCAATCAACATAAACTATTCAACAAATAATATAACATTTAGAAAGTAGTGGATAATAAGCCTTCAGTTCACACAAAGCATCCAATATAAAAAAAATAAGATATTTCTAAAATAAGCACAATACAATGAAGTATTTATTGGATGAACTTTAGATTTGCTGCTTCCCCTCAATTATACAACTCAAGCACTAAAATTTTATGACTTTCTAAATATATTAATCATTTAAACTTCATGATGAGTTTAGGGCTACATAATGCAAAGTATATAATTAATTCCCTAAATCTCAATTTTGTATGATGGACAAAATATACTATATTTTAAGATATTCATATAAAAGCATATGTATATAGCATTTAAAAAACTATTTAACTAGTTAAGATCATTTTTCCATTTAGGGGGTTTACTTGATTATGCAATAGCCAATATTATCATATAATAACCTATATATATATATATATGTGTGTGTGTGTGTGTGTGTGTGTGTTAAGCGAAATAGATTGGATGTTTCACTAAAGTTCTCGTATTGGCTTGATTTTCCTAAGGTTCTAGTATAATAATAGAGTATACTAAAATTTAAAATTTTAAGCACAAAATAGTATTTAAGCATTTAAAACATTATTACCTCTTATAACCTAACAAGAATCTTATGAGTAAAAATAAATTTATTTTAAGATATCTTATAAGATAGCATGCAAATATAACCCATGATTCAATAATGAATTTAACACAAGATGTAAATCATGAATCATGGCATGAGATAAAGTAGAAGGAGGAAGTTATACCTTTTTAATTAACTTGACTTTAGTTGACAATGCTCTTAAAAAATAGGAGACATGTTCTTCTAATTTGCCACTAATGGGAAGGTATTCCTCAAACATATGATATCACAAATAAATGCTTCATTTTAGAATGTCACTTATTGTTATGATTATTTTTACTAAAATTCAATTCATGAATGCTATGTTTAGATATTCTACTATGTATTCAAACAAAAGCATATATCATCAAAATGAATTATGTGACTAAGAAATACATCTCTTTTCTATAAGAGATGGATTTACCTATCATAACTTGCCATTGAACTTAAATTCTAAACCTTAGTAACTCATATGAGAAAAGCAAGGTATTTCCATTTAATAAGCTTGGAAAAGAATGACCAACATGCTATTTCATCTCATAAACAATGACCAACATTTTCAAAAAGAAACCAACTGATAATATACATAATTAAAGCACACATTGGTTTTATAGTTTCAACTCATCAATATTGGCATGATTCTACAAAAGTTCCCAGTATAGTAACTAAACAGTTCAAAATGCATAAGCTAGAATTTTTATACTTTGAGCATAATTAGATAAGTGTTTCTAACATTCAAATGGGTCATATTTATGGTTTAGAGCCTTAGATAACCGTTTCCTGAAAATAGGGTGTGAGTGCTCCTTGTTTTCCTCGAGAACTAGCCATTGGCAAAGCATTATATCCAGCTGCTTGAGGCCACTCGTCGACGAGTCCATGGATTGGTCGACGAGTCGCACACATGCATCCGTCAATGAGTCACATGTATTCATTAACGAGTCCTCTCTGTAATCTCAGGGTGGTCTCAGTAAATACTAGTCGATGTATGCCCTACGTTTGTCGACAAGTCTTCTGTATAGACTAGTCGACAAGTTCCCTCTTCTCGTCAACGAGTCACCTGTTTTCCATTCTGAAGAACCTCTAAAAACACTATTTCAAGCCAAGGACAAGTTCCAATGAGATGTGTATATTCTAAAGATATAATGTGCTTTTCCAAGTGAGGTTTGAGTGTGTCTCATTTCGAAAACCAAGTCTGAAGATTCTTTTGATATTTTAAGTACCAAAAATGATCTAGTATGCAGGTGTGAACTTAGTTTAGATGAACTTATTTGGTCATCATATTCCCTTTTCTATTTTTACTTTTCACCTATGTAAAAATTTAGTCTACCTAAGACCTATTTCCTAATCCTAGGTTATAAGGAATCAAAAATTCAAAAATCACGTGTTTCCTTTGGGTACCCATTCTTCCTTGGGTGTCGATGGGTTTTTCTTCACTACCCATTCTATTTTCTTTTATTTGCCTCTATTTCCTCTATAAGGGCAAAAATATCTTATGTGACCCTTTCTTTCACAATATGTTGACCCTATAGGTCATACCCTGTTTTGATTATGACAAATACGGTATTTAATGGTTTGATGAGTTTGTGTGCAGGACCGATCGAACGTATAATATGGTGCACGCACACGACACATGAAGTGAAGACTTGAAGACCCTATTTATATTGTATTGTAATTTAATCATTCATTTGGGTCTGTAATAGTAATTAGGAGAACATGGTCTGTAATAATTAATGCCTTACCTGCATGGAAGGATCGATAAGCTCAAGACCATAGATGGACTTTAGGGAACACTCTTCGGTCGACCGACACCGGATTTTTTCGGTGTCTTGAAAAAGGCCTAGAAATGACCCCGAGGACACTCACTCATACATATATTTGAAGGGTCATTTAAATAGGGTGTTTGCATGATTAAATGGGACCAAAATGCTTTAAATGGGTACTTTCGATCGACTGTACTTCACAGTACAAATACTCACGGTCGACCAAACCCGGACCTGGTCAACCGTTTGACCACAGTACGATCGACCGAACCATTATAGTTCAAAATCCCCGGTCGACCGAAACCTCCCTGGGTCAAAGTTTGACCATTTGGTCGACCGAACTAGTTTGTTCACAAATCTCTGGTTGACCGAAACCCTTCTTGGTCAACATTTGACCACCTAGTCGACCGAACCAGGTAGTTCAAAAGACCCTGGTCGACCGAAACCCCATGGGGTCAAAAGTTTGACCATCTGGTCGACCGACCCTTTTTGTACTCCAACTACCTGGTCGACCAGAGGGTCCTCAGGAGAACTCCCAGCGGTCTGGTCGACTGAACCAGCCAGTTCAAAATGGCCTGGTCGACCGAACCTCGGAAAATTAAGAAATCTTCTTCTCCTGGTTGACCAAGACCTCAGTTCAAAAGTCCCCTGGTCGACCGAACCATATAAGGCCTGGTCGACTGAACTTGTTCTGGTCGACCGGACCTCTCGAGTTGCCCCATATTTTTTACCACAGTTAACTTTTTAAAACAGGGTTAATTAGGGTTAAATTGGTTTAAAACTATATTAATGATGCCCTACATGTCCTAACGGCTATAATTTTTCCTATCTCTATATATAGGGCTTCATTTGCAAAAATTAGTAAGTAGATTAGAAAAACAATTAGCAAAAAATCCTTTGATTCTCAAAAGCTCTATTTCTCACATCCAAGCCTTATTCTTCATTCTTACTCATCCTTATTGCAAATCTTGCTAAGTAAGAATGTTATTGTGAGTATCTAGTAAAGCTTACACTCTCACTAATTTTAGAGTCTTTGATATATATTTTTATCCGAGAGTAAGCTTGAAGTTTTTCTAGGAGACTTCATTAATAAGTCTTCCGTAGGAAAACTAAGTAGAGCTTGTGAGTTTTGCATAATCATTGCAATACTCAAGAGTTCGTATTGCTTCTTATTTGTGAAATAAATTTTTACGAACCATTCTCAAATATCCTGCGTGCTTATTTTTGAGAAAAATACTTTTGGGATATTTTGCTTGTGAAGATCTTTGCTATTGCACATTTTGATTGATAATATTATCTTGACACAAAGATCAAATATTTTACAAACAAATTTCAAATATCTCTTGTGATTTATCTTGAGAAAAATATTTTGAGATATTTGTTAGCATATTGAAGATCTTTGTTGCTATATCTTTTTATCTTGATACAAAGATCAAATAAATTTTTGCAAATCATTTTTAAATATCTCTTGTGGTTTATATTGAGAAATATTATTTGTTAAGATATTTAAAGTGTGCTTGTGATCTTTGATGGTGCATTGTGATTAAAATATTATTTTGACACAAAGATCCTATCATTTACACTCTCATGCACTGATTGCTATATTTGCATAAATATTTGAGAGTAGACACTTAGACTACATCGAGCTTATCAAATCCTATCTTTTGGTAGTGTATTGATTATACTGTGCATAACTGGGTACATATCTGCTTTACACGAAAGCATAATCACTGTACCATTTGTTGTATTTCGAATCTGTTGTATTTCTAGGCACGGGCCTGAAGAGGGAGACTAGCCCTGGAATAGTCCCGAATTGGCTTAGACTCGGTTAGGAAAGCTAGGTGCGTCGTCCTATTAATGCGTGTAGGTTGAGGTCAGCCCCGCTAATTGACCTGATTAAGGTTGAAGTCAGCCCTGTGTTAATTTGACCTGGTTGTTTAGGTGCCGCTCCACCCGTTAAGTGAGCCTATAGTGGTAATCCTTATGCTTGTTGGCCAAGGCGGGGACGTAAGCAATTTGGCCGAATCTCGATAACATTTTTGGGTGTCGTCTCTTTTATTGCTTTATTGTGCATGCTTGGTTAAACGTTTATTGCAGTTTAAATTCCATTGTATATTTACATTGATTTATTTTACATGCACTAGATTGACCTTAAGCTTGTGTAATACTGTTGTTAGTGGTTTGACCTAAGACAATAAATTTTAAAATACCAATTCAAACCCCCCCCCCCCTCTTGGGATTGCACCAAAGCTAACACAATATAAACAAATTTTGTTCTCGTGTGAGGGTCTTGACTTGTTTGCACTATTTTTGTTAGATGAGGCATGACTATGTGGTTTGCAAGAGGATTTCAAATTTTTCTTGTAAACACTATTTCTTTTAACTCCTAAAAATTTTTTGGAGTTTTCTTTTCCTCTTGTGACTTTACCATGATTTTTATTTTTCTTTTTCAAGAGAGTATTTTCTTTTAAAACATTTGCAATTTGATTTTTCAAAATTCCTACTTCCCCTTGAAGAATTTCATGGCCTTTTTGAGCTTTTTTCCATAAGCTCCTCATTTTTCCTTTTTAAGGAGTAATTTTCTTCTTTCAAGATAGAACAAAGATAAGGTTCCTTGCCTTTGAATTTTGACAATTTTCCTTCCAAATTTTCTATCTTTTCTTTCAAAGTTTCATGCTCTCTTTGAGAATCTAAAACAAACTCTTCATTTTTTTTTCTTTTAAAAGATTCATTTTCTTCTTTCAAAGAGGATTCTCGTTGCTTAGATATAGCAAGCTCTTTCTCAACATTTCTATTCGTCCTTTTTACTTAAACAAATTTATCATACAATTTAGAATAATATTTTACTACTTCATCAGAAGGAATATATTCATCATCATCTTCCGAACTTGTTCCTTCTTCTTGTTCATTAGCCATGAAGCAAGGATGTGCTTCTTTCTCATTTTCATCATTGGTGGCTAAACCATCGATTTCATCCCAAGTAGCACCATTCATGGCATTATGATCTCCATTTAAAAAAATTCCTTCATTTTGATTTAGGGGGCAATTTATCATGTCATGCCTAGAGTTATTGTAATCACAACATTCAATGCATGACTCTTCCTTTTCTTTATGTTGCATTCTTTTACTTAAAAGTTTTTTAAGTTCTCTTGTGAAGAATGCAATATCAATACCCACATTTATTTCTTGGTGATTAGCACAAGGTATATCAAAGACAAAACCATTTTCTATCTTAGGTTTTTCTAGATTTCTTACTTCTTCAATGCTCATAGATGACTTGAGTAAGGATTGGAGAATTTTTTGAATATAATCTTGGAATGAACAAGTTCTACCAAGTGCTTTCAAGTTGTTAATGAGGTGTGTGAACCGAGTGAACATGAAAGAAATTTCTTCACCATCATTTAATTTAAACATCTCAAATTCTCTAACTTGCATGCATATTTTTGTTTGTTCATTTTGAGATGGGTTTCCATAGATGTTTTCAAGTACATCGATTATTTTTTTTGCAGTTTTACATTCGCAAATAAAATTATGTACAACATCATTTAAACCACAATAAATAATATGCATTGCTTTAAAATTGAGTTCAACTAACCTTCTTTCTCTTGGTGACTATTCCAATAAAACCTTTTGAATATCCTCATTTTTTTTTAGGTGATTGAGAAGTTTCCTTTGGAGATGATGTTAGTTTTACTGTGATCCCAAGAGGGGGGAGGGGGTGAATTGGTATTTTAAAATTAATGCCCTAGGTCAATATCCTAACAATAGCATTTTCACAACCCTAAAGTTAATCTAGTGCAAGTAAAATAAATCAATTGCAATATGTAGCATAAATTAAATAGCACAATTTAATCAACTAAGCATGCACCAGAAAGCAATAAAAAGTAAGTAACACCCAGAAGTGTTATTGAGGTTCGGCAAATTACCTACGTCCTCGCCTTGGCTAACAAGCACAAGGATTACCACTATAATGCTCACTTAAGCAGGTGGAGTGGCACCTAAACAATCAGGTCAATTAGCATAGGCTGACCTCAACCTTTACACACAATCCTTACTGGGCTGGAGTACCGCCCCCTTAGGCCACGCCTGGAATACAACAGTATTTTTCTCAATCAAACTGGTACAATAATTATGCTTTCATGTAAAGCAGATATGTACCCAATACGCGCAATCACATATATATCAACAATATGGATATCGCGTAAGCTCAGTGATGCAAATAGTTGTGCTAACAACACTCAATAGGGTATTACCAATGAAATGCTTAAGAGTGTTTAATACAAGTAATATCTTAGAATTTAAGCAAAGCACATTTCAATAGCAAATCAAGATTCTAAAGATATCAATAAGATATTCAAACTAATTCAAGAAGATTTTCTTCAATGAAATAAGCACACTACTAGTTTGAAAAATATTTTTGCTTGTTGAAAATATTTTTGCACAACAAAAATCAAAGCTATGGAAAGTCTTGCAACAACTATGCAAAGACCCCTAAGCTTGCTAGTCTATCCCAACAAAGATTTATAATACGAAATTAGTGGGATAAAACTAAGCTAAACTCCCCAAAAATAATATCACAATCAAACAAGAAAATGAGAGTTTTTAGCAAAATCTAGCAATGACAGGCACACTATATACGCTATCAAAATCTCAGAATGTATCAAGGGAATGGAATTTCGAGAGTATTTGAACAAAAAGAGTATTTGCAAAAGAGATGATTCTTGGCTAATGAATTTTCTAATTAATTGCTAATCCTCACAAATAAGCCTATATTTATAGGTAAGGTGAAAATTATAACCGCTTGGGGCTTGTTGGGAATTCTTAGAAAAGTTTCAAAATGTTTAAACACAATTACCCCATATTAACTTGTATTTACCTCAGTTAAAATATTTTTTATCCGGAAAGATTCGGGTGGCTAAACCGTGGTTCGGTCGCCCGAACAGACACAATTATAAAAGCCCTTTAAATCAGTTCGGCAACCCGAGTTCTAGTTCAATGGCCCAAACCAAAGTCAAAAACATTTCTTCAGATTTTTTAGCGCCCAGTCATAGGTTCGGTAGCCCGAACTTAGATATACAGTCCCCCGGGCTTTACTTTGATCTAATGTTCTCAGTAACCCGAGTTGGTGAGAGGTCCTTTTTAGGTAGTTCAGGTGCCCATGGAAGGTATGCACAAAATGGTTTAGTCACCCGAGAGCCTAAGTCAACTATTGACTTCTCAACCGTTCGGGCATCCAAGGAGTTTTGAACTCCTGGGGTTTGGTCGCCCGCGCTCTCTCAAATTCCCTAATAATATTCAATTAAGTGCATTTTTAATACTCCTGAATTTTGTATGATATATGTGCATGAGTGTTGGGACCTAGAGTCATACTAGGGTCTTACTGAGCTCACCATATATCCTATATGCATAATATGCAGGTAATTATTATAGACCATATCCCTAGTTACTATTACAGACCCATATTACATAAATTGAATGTACAATATGAAATAGAATCTTCAGGGTCTTCATGTCTTGCTTCAAGTGTCATTCCTTGAGATGCTCATCTAAGCCTGCATATACACTTGAAAACCATCAAATACCTAATTATTTGTCATTATCAAAACTAGGTGCGACCTATAAGGTCAACAGATCATCTCCCACAAATTCAAGTTGTATGCTTGAATGAAGACGATTATTTGATTTTCCATGCATGGTAGTTGGAACCGTTGAACATCAGTGGTTGATATACAGATCGTCCACGTGAAAAGGTGCTCACCAAATACTTCATTGATTGTTTACACTCTGGATTTTACTTCAAAAAATGCAAGAGCCTCACTGTGATACCACTTGTTAGACGTCCCAACCCTGGGAGTATGTAGTCTAGAGGGGGGTGAATAGACTCTTTTCGCGGAATACGTACTTTCTACAAAATAAAATCTCTTGACAAGATTCAAGCAATTATATCACAATATAAGAAATTTAAATCATACAAAAGACAAATAATAAAGAGTATATGGACAGAAATATCAACACCAGTATTTCTACGTGGTTCAGCTCCAAGCAAACATTCATGCCTAAGAACCAAGCCAAGGATTCCACAATCCACTATAACACTCCTTCATCGAAGGAGCAAGCCTTACAACTCAAGTACTAAACAATACACTCAGGAACAAATCCCTACCGCACTCACCAAGAGTCTTCACTTCGGTTCACAACAAACCTTCACCAAACGGTTCACAAAGAACCTTTTAAAAGAGATGATGGATACAAAGAAATTCTTTTCAAATGAGCTAATATGAATTAAAAAATAATCTCACACTACTCTCTCAATGAGTGAATCAAACACAATAAATGAGAAAAAGAAAGTTGAGCACTTGACTAAGAACAACAATGATACAAAGTTCTTGGAGCTTAGGTTTTTGGTATAAAATGATATTTATGACTAACTTGTGTAAAACCAATCAAAACCATATCTAAACAAGCCTAATAGCTTGTATTTATAGCCAAAATACCCAACTAGCCATTATTGGATGAGTGCAATTTTTTATATAAAAAAAAAAAACTAGCTATTTTTGCCCGTTAAAGTCATTTTGCCCGTTGGGCTCGTCGACTAATGCCTTGCATTCGTTGACTAGTGTCAACTAATCACTCATCGACTAATCCCCTATTTTCGTTGACAAATTTCTTGAATTAGAAAAAGTCATCAACATGCAAGTTATGGGATTCTTTCTTAGCTTTCCAGGGACACCAAGATCATCCTTTTTGGACTTTTTCTAGCAAATGTTATGCCCCAAATACCAAAGGATGTTTAGGAAATTTGATAAGTGCATAACTGAGATTTTAAACCTAACCAAATAGCCTTTTAATCACTTAAAACTTTATTGGACAAAATTATATAAAATATATAAAGTCTAATGAAGATTAAAACTTGTCCAAGCGAGTTTCCACTTAAGTATAAGATATCTTGATTTATGAAAACATCTTTGAAAGATCATTTGATATCTTATATGCTTAGAATGTCCGTTATAAAAAGTATTTGACTTCTTTAAAACTTTAGAACATTAACCATGCTTTGAAAAAAATCGGGATCAAGCATAAAAATGTTGTTAAAACTACAATGTTAAAAACTTGTCCATTTGAAGACATATTTTGATTTTAGGATTGTTTTTGACAAACTTTTTGAATTTAACTTTGAAAACCATGAATGTGAGTTTGTGACTTTAATACAATCTTATAAACTCAGGTGTCGTAGTATGCATATGCAATGCTCAACTCTTGCTCAGAAATTATATGTGAAACAAAACCGCAAGAGTTACAAGATATGCTACCTCAAACACACACCCATTACATAAAATACAACATTAAGCTCACTTTGGTTGTTCTTGGGTTCTTCAGAGTATGTTTCCATTTGATCTTTCTATTCGAACATCAACTCAGTCCAATCGATGCCTTTGACCAATACTTCATGTATTTGACACTTCTACCTGTACAAAGCATGACCTGCAAAGATGAAAAATACTTGAAACCACATATAGGTTAATATCATCAAAACACATAAAACATGGTAGTGTAGCCACCAAGGCTAACAAGAATAATGCTTGTCCCCCTGAGTTAGAAGAGATATGGAAGCTATGTAATCGCTCTTATTTTACCTCTTAAAAATTCTTACTTAAGGTGAAGTATCAGCAACAAAAGGAATTAATTTTATTTTTTCTGGAAAATCATAAAGCAATTCAAATTGTTTATTCAGATATCTCACAATCTCTGAGAATCACCAAGTAGTATCCTAGGCTTACATGTACTCCAATCATAGTAACACTTTTTTTGGATTGGGTGATTTGGAGAGATGAGAAATGAAGGGGGACTCTCTCCCTCCAAACCACTCATTTGGATTGCACTTCATTAAATATAGAGAGAAAGTGAGATAAATAGAAAGGAAGAACCCCCATTGGAGTCCCTTATTGTATCTCCCCTAAAACAAAGAGATTTGGAGAGAAAAGAGACAGACTTTATGATACATTTTTTAAAAATACAAAATACCCCATCAACAATAACCAGAGTATTACTTTTATATCCTAGGGGCTTTATTTACTCATTCCCTCCAAAATAAGTCACATCCTCCCTCCAAACCAATGTTATTCTTTGTTTTCCCTTCAAAACTATTGACTCTATGAGTCCAATCCAATTTTGATCATGACAAATCACTTGGTATTTGATCTGTGCAATGAGTTTGTGAATAGGAACCATATTAAGCATGGATGGAAGGATAACGAGTCAAGGAAGCCATCAAGTAAAGCATACATGTCTTGGCAAGATCCATGGAACTCAGAGAGTACGAGGATCAAGATGCAAGCGAGAAAGTTTAAGAACATCTTGGGAATGGGTACTTAGACCTCATGTATTTACATTTTCGTATGATTTAATTTTAGGCTCAACATAACTTAGAATGACTTTAGGATTCATGCATTTCATGTATAACATTAGGGGACTTTCATGGACTTGGAAATACTTTCAAGATCATGGAAAATATGTTTTATAAAAGACCTAAGAAGGAGAGCAAAGCAAAATTTTAAATTAGAAAAGAAAATTTCAGAAAATGGGGACTTCGGTTGACTGGACTCAACCTCAGTCGCCTGAAGAATTTCCTCAGGTGCCTGAAGAATAAGCTTAGTCATCTAAAGATTTATTTAGGAAAAATAGAAACTAACAGGAGCACCTCAGATGACTGAACCATGACCTCGGTCGTCTGAACTCGACACTTCGATCATCTGGACCCTTGACCTCGATCGTCTAACCCTATGTCCAGGCTATTTTTTCAAAGGATAAAAATGACTTTAGTCATATAGGCCCTTGACCTCACTCATCTGAACTTGCTGGAAAGATTAAAATTTAATTTTTATTGTGCAAACACACGAGCTATCTTTTGATCCAACGATTGAGATCAATTCTAACGGCATGACATTATATATACTAAATATCTAAACCCTAGTATGTAAGCTAAACACAAGAAGATCAACGAAAAGCGAAGAAAAAATCTTGTTGAAAAGAAAACTAAGATACTTGAGTTTATTTTTGTACGTTTGCCTATGCTCTAGTTTCTACACATCATCTTTGGGCAAATCACCTCAGAAAATCTAAAGGGATCTCTATTATACATCTTGTGCTTCAACTTGGTTTTAGGTTTGGTTATTACATTTAGTTTTGTTAAAGAATCTCATATCACCATCTGTTTTGATATCTTTAGAGAAACTTGATATTGAGTTTTCACATTCATATAAAGATCATTTTTTACAAACTCAATACTTGAGAAAGTTTTGTATTTGGCCATTGGTTAAAGTTTCTTTATTCAAGTGTATTCTTAGTTTAAGGTAGATATTTTTGAATATATCTAAACTATTTGAATATACATATATCCTTAGAAGTGCATAGCTATCTATATACATATTGAAGGATATTTTTGTAGAAAATCAAATATTAAGTTTGTTGATCTTTGGCATTATCATCTTAGATATATATACACACATTAAGTCAATATTATCAAGATCACATTGAGTTTGAAATATTTAGAGAAATATTTTTTGTTTGACAAAGTGTGTTTGGCATCTTTGAAATCTACAAAGTTATCTTTATATTCAAAGATCTAACCTAAGATCTCCAAAGCATTTTTTTTTACAAACATTTTTGGGAGATTTGATAAAATGGGATTTGTGTATTAAAGCATATCATACATAAACGATTATATCGTTTCATACATTTTGAGCTTCAGATTATATCATATGTTAGTGTATTAGGAATTTGAATTGTACTTAACGAGCTTTTGTTTGAAAACATTTTTTAGTGTTTTTACAAATTCTATTGTATACACGGTTCGGTGTGTGAACCGGGGTTTGAGGAAAGAGTTGTATCTCTTGTAAGCAGGGGAATATGAGGGAGTTGTACCTCTTGTAAGCAGCGGATTGTAAGGAAAGCTCCATCCCAATTTAAGGAGCAGGAATTTTAGTGAAATCCTTGAGTGGTTGCTCAAGGCAAGGATGTAGGCCAAGTTGGTTGAACCTCGTAAAAATTGCGTTTGTCTTCTCTCTTCCCTTTACTCTTTACTTTCAGCACTACATTTAAATTGTTCGTATTGCATGTGTAGTTTGAATAACATTGCACACAATTAATTGGGTAATAAGAACTCGTTGGTAAATTGAATTTGCTTTTGTTATAAATCCCTGAAATTGTTTTGCTAAATATACCAGTAGGGATTAAAAGGTAAATAGAGTCAAAGAATTTGAAAAGGCCCAATTCACCCCCCCCCCCCTCTCTTGGGATTACACCTAATTCAACAATTAGGATCACATGACACATATTGGTGTAACTCCATTCGGTGAGGGACACTCATCCACTAGACCACCAATTTTCTGTGGTGTAAACTACTCCTATTGGAAGCGTAGGATGAGCATATATTTATTGAACGTAGATTGGAAGGTTTGGAAAATAGTGACTAAGAGAAATCACATTCCCATGAAAGTATTTGATAAGACTAATATACCTAAAACTGAAGATGAATATACTGAGAAAGATTGGAAGTCAATACAAATCAATGCCACTGCCATGAACTTACTTTTCTGTGCATTAGATGTAAATGAATTTAATAGGGTAATGATAAATAACTCGGCTAAAGAAATTTGGGAAAAATTAGAAGTTACATATGATGGTACTAAGGAAGTCAAGGATAGTAGGATTGAGATGCTCACCAGTGAATATAAAGCATTTAAAATGATAGTTTATGAATCTATACAATCCATGCACACTAGATTCACACACATCATTAACTCTCTTAATGCTCTTGGAAAAACTTACCCTACTTATGAGTTGATCAGAAAAATACTCAGGGGATTGCCTCCAATGTGGGAATCGAAAAGTACGGCAATAGCTGAAGGGAGAAATCTCAAGGAGATGTCGGTGGATGAACTCATTGGATCGCTCATCACCTATGAGTTGGCAATAAACGAGAGGAAGATTAAGCAAAGCAAAGCAAAGAAGGTCACTACACTTAAGGCATCATCAAGCTACTCAAGTGAAGGAAGTGATTCCGAAATAGATGATGACATGGCCTTGCTAACCAAAAAGTTCGAGAAGTTCTTGAAGAAGAACAAGAAGTTCAATAGAAAATTCCAAAACTCTAAACCGGAAAGAGGAGAGTCTAGCATGAAGAAAAAGAAGGAGGAGCTACCAACATGCTACAACTGCTGAGAAGTTGGACACATCAAGTCTAAGTGCCCCAAGCTCGTGAAAGCTTCAAAGAAAAAAAAGAAGGCGCTAAAAGTCGGTTGGGATACTCACAGCACTAGCGGGTTAGAATCTAAATCCAGCAATGGCAAAATCGCCAATTTGTGTCTAATGGCACATGATGACCTTGAGGTACAATCATCATTTTCATCATCTTCGTATTATTCTAGTGAGTCTGAAAATGAAAATGACTTGATTTCATATGATGAACTGAAACAAGAATACCTATACTCTATTAAAATGCTTGAGAAGAAAACAAAGAAAATCTCTGAGTTGAAAAGAAAAATCAAAGAACTTTCAAATTTGGTTGAACGCCAAAATGAATCTCATGCATCTTTCATAAAAGATAAAGAATTGAAAATTGAGAAGTTAGAAAAGGATTTGAAAGATAAAGCTGAAATTATTTGTAAATTTACTGAGGGACAAAATAATTTTGAAAATCTCCTAGAATCTCAAAGAAATTCCCTAGAAAGGGAAGGGATTGGCTTTAATGGAAAGGAAAATCTAAAGAATAGATACCTTTACATGGGTTATTTTAGAAAAGAGTCAAAGTCATATGTTCCAACTAAGAATTATTATAGAAACAGTACATGCTTTAAATGTAGAAGGTTGGGTCACATATAATTCAACTGTCCTTTCAAAAATAAAGATGTAAAAATTAAGAAAGTATGGAAGGTCAAAGGTCAATCTAGCACTAACCCCCCTGGACCCAAGGAAATCTGGGTACCAAAACTAGTTGTTTGATTGTATTTTGCATATATTCTTAAGATCAGCATCCTCAAAAGACAAATGGTATATGGATATCGGATGCTCACATCACATGACCGAGGATAAAGCAAAGTTCACATCTATCACACCCAAGGATAAGGGTTTGTTACTTTTGGAGATAATGCTAAGGGAAGGATCATGGGTGTAGGTAAAGCCGGTAATGATTCCTCACTCATTATAAATGATGTTTTATTAGTTGAAGGTTTAAAGTACAACTTATTGAGCATGAGCTAACTATGTGATAAAGGTTACAAAGTATCTTTTGAACATGACAAGTGCATAGTTGAACACAAAACTGATAATAAGATACTGTTCATTGCTAAGCATCATGAAAACATATATACCACTAGCTTTGATAACTTAATTTCACAGAGTGTGACATGCTTATCTTCTATGAACAAAAGTATTTGGATTTGACATAGGAGACTAGGACACGCAAATATGGATTTAATCTCAAAACTTGTTAAGAAAGAATTAGTTAAGGGACTACCTAAGACTAAATTTGTGAAAGATAAAATCTGTGATGCATGCCAACTGGGAAAACAAGCAAGAATAAGTTTTAAGAAGAAGAAAGAAATTTCCACTACTAGGCCACTCCAAATGTTACACTTAGACTTATTTGGTCCAAACCAAATTCAGAGCTTAAGAGGAAAATCATACGCCTTTGTCATAATTGATGACTTTTCAAGATTCACATGGGTATTATTCTAAGGACACAAAGGTGAAGCATGTGAAAAATTCATAAACCTGTGCAAGAAAATCTAAAATAAAAAGGGATATACAATCACTAAAATTAGAAGTGATAGGGGTAGAGAATTTAAAAGTCAAGGCATGGAAGACTATTTTAATTCATTAGGAATTGCCCATAATTTTTCAGCACCTAGAACACCACAACAGAATGGTATAGTTGAAAGGAAAAATAGGTCCATACAAGAAATGGCAAGAACCATGATTAACGAACATAAACTGCCTAAGTACTTCTGGGCTGGGGTAGTGAACACTGCCTTCTATGTGCTAAATAAAGTTCTGATTAGACCATCACTTAATAAGACTCCGTACGAGTTATGGAATGGCCATAGACCAAACATATCATATTTTCATTTCTTTGGTTGTGAGTGTTTTGTGCTTAGAGACAATGAGCATTTAGGAAAATTCAATGTGAAATCTGATGAAGGTATCTTCCTAGGGTATGCCTTAGATAGTAAAGTTTATAAAGTATATAACAAACAAACATTGACTGTTATAGAATCTATTCATGTAGTGTTCGATGAGTCAAATCCCTTCTCCAAAAGAACTAATGAAAATGGAATTGAATTAAACAAGGAATTTGAAGAACTATCCATTAAGAATGATTCAGAAAAGAAGAATGAACTTAAGGAACCATCCATCGAAATTGATCAAACTAAAAATGAGGTTAATGAACCACCTAGAGAATGGAAATACATAAAGAATCATCCCATAGATCAAATAATAAGTGAACCATTATGTGGAGTTGCCACTTGATCATCACTTAGGAATATGATTTGTCACACTACATTTCTATCTCAAGAAGAACCTAAGAATATGAGTGAAGCTATAGAGGATGAATCATGGGTGTTGTCCATGCAAGAAGAGTTAAATCAATTTGAGAGAAACAAAGTATGGACATTAGTTCCCAGACCTGAGGATAAGTCAATCATTGGAACCAAATGGATATATAAAAATAAGAAAGATGAACATGGAGTAGTTGTGAGAACTAAGGCTAGATTAGTAGGTCAGGGATATAATCAAGAAGAAGGTGTAGATTTTGAAGAAACATTTGCACCTGTAGCTAGGATGGAAACCATACAAATGCTTTTAACATGTACAGCTTTTAAGGATTTCAAGTTATATCAAATGGATGTCAAAAGCGTATTTTTAAATGGCTACATAAATGAAGAAGTGTATGTAGAACAACCCTCGGGCTTTGAAAACCATAAGAATCCAAATCACGTGTATAGACTGATAAAATCCTTGTATGGTTTAAAGCAAGCTCCTAGATCTTGGTATGAAAGCTAAGCGGTTTTCTATTAGAAAATGGATTTATAAGAGGAAAGATAGATACAACCATGTTCATAAAGTCTAAGAAAGATGACATTCTCCTAGTGCAAGTATATGTAGATGACATCATATTTGGTGCTACAAATAAAGAATTGTGTAATGAATTTGCTAAGACCATGCAAAATGAATTTGAGATGAACATGATTGGTGAACTGAATTTCTTCCTAGGACTTCATATTAAACAAGCAAAACATGGAATATTCATAAATCAATCAAAGTATATTAGAGACCTACTCAAAAATTTTAATATGGAAGACGGAAAAATACTAGGTACACCTATGAGCGCTTCATTGAAATTAGACAAAGATGAACAAGGTATACCAGTAGATGTCAAGCTATATTGTGGAATGATAGGTAGCTTGTTATATCTGATTGCCAATAGACCTGATATAATGTTTAGCGTATGTTTGTGCGCAAGATTTCAATCTCCACCAAAAGAGTCACATTTATTAGCTATTAAACGAATACTTAGATACCTAATAGGAACCGTGGAAATTGGGTTATGGTATCCTAAGTACACATCCTTTGAGATTATTAGTTATTTAGATGTTGATTTTGTAGGTAGCAAAGTGGATAGGAAGAGCACTAGTGGTACTTGTCATTTCTTAGGACATTCCTTGGTCTCTTAGTTTTCCAAGAAACAAAATTCAGTAGCTCTTTCCACAGCTGAGGCTGAATACATAGTGGTAGGAAGTTGTTGTGCTCAAACGCTATACATGAAGCAACAACTGAAGGATTTTGGATTAAGTTATGAAACAATCCCTATTAGATGCGATAATATGAGTGCGATAAATATTTCAAAGAATCCCATACTACATTCACGAACTAAGCATATAAAGATACGACATCACTTTCTTCATGATCATGTACAAAAAGGGGATGTGACACTTGAGTATGTATGCACAAATGAACAATGGGCAGATATTCACGAAACCACTTGCGGAGGATAGGTTTATCCAAATTAGGCGTGAATTAGGCCTGATGCATAGTCGAGAGGTTGCTTAGAATTATATTAGATGACATAATTCAGGGGGAGCAACGTCACTTAAGATGTAATCACGTGGTATCAAACCAATCATCATTTGAGATAATCTTAGTCAATATTTGATATCACATCAATCAATATTTGATATCCTCACATAATCATTGAAACTTATGCATTAGCAAGGGGAATGGTTGATGTAAAAAGGGGAGAAGTAAAGTCTATTAAAAATCTAATGGTTGAACAAGATTAAAACATTAAGATTTCAAAGGGAAGAAGAACATAAAGGTATGTCCATTTATTACTTACTATTATACACCTTTTTGTTGATGTTAAAAAAGGGGGAGAAAAATCGGGAGCAAAAATAATAACACAAAAAAAATTAGAAGCAAAGAAAAATCAAGAGCCAAAATTGTTTTTGATGTTATGCAAAGCGTGAGATATACAAAGGGCGAGAAACTGTTGTTGATGTCATGGTTGAAACATCATGAGCATATTCATTATGAGCACATTTCATATTTTATTTGAGTTTAGGCTAAACACTTTGTGTATGAACATGAGCATAGTGTCATTCATTGAATATTTGATGCATTAATTGAGGGGGAGCCTTGAGGCATAACCCATTATATATTCTTTTTGCTCGAGTATTTGTCATCATCAAAAAGGGGGAGATTGTTGACTCTATGAGTCCAATCCGATTTTAATAATGACAAATCACTTGGTATTTGATATGTGCATTAGGTTTGTGAAAAGGAACCATATTAAGTATGCACGGAAGGATAACGAGTCATGGAAGCTATCAAGTAAAGCATACATATCTTGGCAAGATCCATGGAACTCAGAGAGTACGAGAATCAAGATGCAAGCGGGAAAGTTTAAGAATATCTTGGAAATGGGTACTTAGGCCTCATGTATTTATTTTTGTATGATTTAATTTCAGGCTCAATATAACTTAGAATGACTTTATGATTCATGCATTTCATGTATATTATTAGAGGACTTTCATGGACTTGGAAATAATTTTAAAATCATGGAAAATATGTTTTATAAAAGACCCAAGAAGGAAAGCAAAGCAAAATTTTAAATTAGAAAATAAAATTTAAGAAAATGGGAACTTCAGTTGACTAAACACAACCTCAGTCGCCTAAAGAATTTCCTCAGATGTTTGAAGAATAAGCTCAGTCGTCTGAAGATTTATTTGGGAAAAATAGAAACTGGCAGAAGCACCTCAGATGACTAAACCTTGACCTCGGTCGTCTAAACTCAACACTTCGATCATCTGGACCCTTGACCTCGGTCGTCTGACCCTGTGTCCAAGCTATTTCTTCGAAGGATAAAAATGACTTCAGTCGTCTGGGCCCTTGACCTCGGCCGTTTGAACTTGCTGGAAAGATTAAAAATTTAATTTTTATTGTGCAAGCATGCGAGCTATCTTTTTATATAATGTTTCAGATCAATTCTAAGGGTAAGACATTATATATACTGAATATCTAAACCCTAGTATGTAAGCTAAACACAAGAATATCAATGAAAAGCGAAGAACACATCTTGTTGAAAAGAAAACTGAGATACTTGAGCTAATTGTTGTACGTTTGCCTATGCTCTAGTTTCTACACATTATCTTTGGGCAAATCACCTCAAAATATCTAAAGGGATCTCTATTATACATCTTGTCCTTCATCTTGGTTTGAGGTTTGGTTATTACATTTAGTTTTGTTAGAGAATCTCATATCACCATTTGTTTTGATATCTTTAGAGAAACTTTATTTTGAGTTTTCACATTCATATAAAGATCGTTTTTGACAAACTCAATACTTGAGAAAGTTTTGCATTTGGCCATTGATTAAAGTTTCTTTATTCAAGTGTATTCTTAGTTTAAGGCTGATATTTTAGAATACATCTAAATTATTTGAATATACATATATCCTTAGAAGTGCATAACTATCTATATACATATTGAAGGATATTTTTCTAGAAAATCAAATATTAAGTTTGTTGATCTTTGGCATTATCATCTTAGAGATACATACATATATACACACACATTAAGTCAATATTATCAAGATCACATTGAGTTTGAAATATTTATAGAAATATTGTTTGTTTGACAAAGTGTGTTTGGCATCTTTGCAATCTACAAAGCTATCTTTATATTCAAAGATCTAACCTAAGATCTCCAAAGCATTTTTTTTTTACAAACATTTTTGGGAGATTTGTTAAAAAGGGATTTGTGTGTTAAAACATATCATACAGAAACGATTATATCGTTTCATACATTCTGAGCTTCAGATTAGATCATATGTTAATGTATTAGGAATTTGATTTGTACTCACGAGCTTTTGTTTGGAAACATTTTGAGTGTTTTTACAGATTCTATTGTATACACGGTTCGGTGTGTGAACCGGGGTTTGAGGATAGAGTTGTATCTCTTGTAAGTAGCGGAGTAGGAGGGAGTTGTACCTCTTGTAAGCAACGAATTGTAAGGAAAGTTCCATCCCAATTTAAGAAGCAGGGATTTTAGAGAAATCCTTGAGTGCTTGCTCAAGGCGACGACATAGGCCAAGTTGGCTAAACCTTGTAAAAACTGCGTTTGTCTTCTCTCTTCCCTTTACTCTTTACTTTCAGCACTACATTTAAATTGTTCGTATTGCATGTGTAGTTTGAATAACATTGCACACAATTAATTGGGTAATAAGAACTCATTGGTAAATTGAATTTTCTTTTGTTATAAATCCCTAAAATTGTTTTTCTAATTATACGAGTAGGGATTAAGAGGTAAATAGAGTCAAAGAATTTGAAAATACCCAATTCACCCCCCCCCCTCTTGGGATTACACCTAATTCAACAAAAACTGTTTATTTAAAATCTATGTGTCGGCCTACTCTTTTTTTCTTTTTTCTTTTGTATTTATGCACCAGGTCCCTCTCCTATGCAGTACTTTTTCCCCCTTAATCTATGTTGGTCTACTCTATTTTCTTTTTTTGGTTCTAGGTGATAGACACCTAAATCTTGTCTATTGCTCTTAGTGGCTTCTGATGGCTTGTTGTTGATCATTTTTTGCTGCTTTTTTTTTTTTTTGTTATAGTTCTCTACCTACTCTGACTCTATGTGACAGTTTATATATATATATATGCATAGGTGTGGATGTAGCTATATATATGTGTGCACATGTGTTTATATATGTACATATGTATGTACATAAACACATATGCCTTCAATCCACTTGCTATATATCTTCAATCTGTGCATGCTAATTCAAGTTGTAATGCCTAGTCTATATTAATGAAAATATGTGACATAGATGGAGGTCTAGATGATGAACATAAATTGAAGCTTTAGTAGTGTAGGAGAGATTGGATTTTTTAGGGGGGTGGCGGTGGGGTTGTTACTAGAATTGTTTGTCTGGTTGTTTTTCAAAGGATGTGTTATTCTCCAATCTTTGAAATTCTCTCTCTTCTATTAATGATATTTTTTTTTTCTAATTAAAAAAACATCTTTAGCACATTGGGATCAAACACAACATTAGCTTTTTGTATAAGCTGATTCTTCTATAGTGTATAGGTAGTTTAATCATCAAATGCATCATCATAAGATTTATCCAGACCATAGTTTAGTTATAAAAAGAAATAAAGTGACAGATGAACAGAGATAAATAGATAGATAGAGAGAGAGAGAGAGAGAGAGAGAGAGAGAGAGAGAGAGAGAGAGAGAGAGAGAGAGAGAGAGAGAGAGAGAGAGTTAAGGCTATGGCCACAAGGAGGGATAAGAGAAAAAGAAAAGAAAAGGAGAAGAGAGGAAGGCTACGACCACAAGGAGTTAGAGGAAAAGAGTGAGAACCCTAGAGAGAAAAGCCTATAGCCAAGAAAGAAAAAATAGAAAGAAGGGAGAGAACTAAAGCTAGCCATAACCCAAGGAACCTGAAAAGAGAAGGAGACCACAGCCAAGGAGGGTGTAGATAGGTTCACCTTTCAGCTTAGACCCATTCAAGAATCGTTACTATACATTCATGTCTTAATGTAAATGTGGGAAAAATTAATCAATATTTAATTTATTATTAGTCATACTATCTAAATTAATAATCAATGGAATATGTTAATTATTTGTTTCATTTACGATTAGTGACGTTTATATTTCAACCATTCTTGAATTGTCCAATGTGTGGACAGTTTAGGAATTTATATTTACATTGTTATCATCATTCACGCTTTGTTCATTCTTATGACATATTTCAATAGAGTCCCTACTTATGTTCTCTAGGTGCATAGTGGGGGTGTTGTGACAACTTATTAGTGATGAAAAACTAGCAACATGTTCACTTCCCCCATCTTGTGTACTTAGAGAACCATAAGGAGAAGCAGCCGAAATTTAGAATGAGTATGATCAAGGAATTTTGGTGATAGGTTGCAATGTAAATGCATCATTCCTAAATGGGATAGGATATATACCCTTTAGACAAAAGGTGGTTAATTTTTTAGGATTCACGATGCATGCCTCATAAACATTATAAGAGTGTAATCAACATCATATACTTGAACATGCTATAGGCTAATTAATGAATATGGATAAGAGTTGGATAAAGGCTCGGGTTAGGTTTTTTCCAGAATACGTCAAAAGGGTATATGATTTCATAGAGTTTGTGCATCCTCGTGCTGACAAATCCAGTATAATAAGGTGTCCTTGCAAAAAATTCCAAAACACAACATTTTGACACATTGATTTGGTTGGAAAACATTTGTTAGACTATGGAATAGACAATAGCTACACAAGATTGATAGGTGTTTCATAGTAAAGTTTACAAAATTCTAAGCGATGATGATAAAGATGAAGATGAGGGGGCCAATATAGGAGGTGGTCATACACGTTTGGATGGGTAAATTGAAATATTAGGTGAGTTACAAAGGGGGAATGTAGTGGACACGGAGGATAGCAATGTGTTGCATACTGGTATTGAATCTACTTCTGTAGGTAGCATACCTTGCGATCCTAGTCAGTTAAATCAACTGGGTAAACCATTTGCTAATCTTATGATCAGGGATGCACGAGTGTCATTTTATCCAAACTGTAAAAAGTTCTCAAAATTTGAGTTCCTGATAAAGTTGCTTCATTCAAGGACAATGCATCGTCAAACTCATAGTGCATTCAACATGAATTTGAGGCTAATTAAGGAAGAATTGCTTGATGGTGAAACACTTCCAAAAGTCTTTTTATGAGGTGAAGACATACATACATGATTTGGGTCTCAGTTATACCCCAATACATGCATATAGGTATGATTACGCACTTTTTATAATGAAGTTGAAAATGCAAACCAGTGTCTAGAATGTGGTGAACTAATGTATAAACTAATCACAAGGGTAAAAAGATCTCTCAAAAAATCTTGCAATTTTTTCCATTTATATCGAGGTTTCAAAGATTATACATGTCCAGAAAGACTACTGCAGATATGAGATGGCATGAAGAGAATCGTCTTCAAGAGGAAAATGCCTTTAGCCATTCAGTGGACTCGCAATCTTGGGCCAAGTTTGATAAAATGCATCCATGGTTTTTCAGTGATCCTCAAAAAATTAGACTTGCCCTTGCTTTAGATGGTCTCAATCCTTTTAGTAACATGAACAACCCGTATATCATATGGCCAGTTATGATGATGTCATACAATTTGCCCCCATGGAAATGTTTGAAAAAACCATTCATTTACATGTCTTTACTTATTGATGAACCGAAGGCACCTAGTAATGATATTGGTGTTTACATACAACAGTTAATTAATGAGTTGAAAGAACCATGGGAAAAAGGAGTTGAGACATTTGATGTAGAAACAGGGAAAATATTTCAATTGCATGCTGTAGTTTTACAGACAATGAATGATTTCCCCTCTTATGGATATGCATTTAACATGTCTTGATGCATAATTATGAAGGAAGATAAGATGTGAGGAATAAAAAGTCATGACTGTAATGTCCTTCTTCAAAGGGTTCTACCAGTTTTCCTTCATGGATACTTGACTGACGATGTTCACTTAGCATTGACTGAGTTGGGATTTTTTTTTCGATAGTTGTGCTCTAAGAAATTGTCCTTAATCGTACTTGAACAATTAGAGGAGGACATTGTAATCATACTATGTAAGCTTGATAAAATATTTCCACCAACATTCTTCAATGTTATGGTCCACCTAACTATTCATTTACCAAGAGAGGCCATAACTATAGGACTAGTGCAATATCATTGGATGTATCCAATTGAGAGGTAATTTATATGATGCAAAAATTTTCACATGATTTCCTTGCTTTATTTGTAGACGTCACAACTATTATGTAAAATGCACAGGTTTTTGTCCACTTTAAAGAACTATGTGCGTAATAAGGTACAACTGGAAGGCTCAATCATTGAGGCATACATTTATAGTGAATGTCTTGCATTTTACTCAATGTATTTATATGATATTAACACAAGGTTCACTCGCAATGAGTGAAATGCAGATACTCATGGTAATGATGAAGATGAAGAACCCATCAGCTCAATATTTAGAACAAATATTCAACCATTGGGTGGACAAGTATATGATTTCATTAATATGGAGGACCTGGCAAAGGCGCATTTTAATGTCCTTAATAATTGTGATGAAGTTTTCCCATATATTGAGTACACGGTTTCTTGATACATACTATATATGTTTGTGTGTGTGTGTCTATATATATATATATATATATATATATATATATATATATATATGTATGTATGTATTTAGTTGACATTAACATCTAATATTATTGCATATAGTGAACATAAAGTTAAAACTTGTGAAGGAAAATGAAAGGAATGTTGAAGAAAGACATAAGAAAGAAATTGTCAACTAGTTTAGGACAAGTGTAAGTAACAAATATTTTGTAAGTTTGAAGCAACGTAAAGTTTCAATGATGTTTAACTCATCTAAACTTCTTTTTGCTAGATGAAAATCATGTATTATATTAAAGAACCAACGACAAGTAAAGATTTGTACGCATTGGCATGTGGCCCCAATCAACGAGTTAACCACTACACTAGTTGCATTGTTAATGGCTTAAGATTTCATACGAAGTCTCTTAAACTGCATAGAAGAACAAAAAATTATGGGGTTGTCATGCTAGGCATAGAAGGAGATGATGATATTGACTATTTTGGTATCTTAAATAACATTATTGAGCTAAACTATGGAACCAATAGACTCGTCTACTTGTTCAAGTGTGAATGGTGGGATATTAGCAATAAAAAGAGTGGAACAAACTCAAATACCTACTTTACTAGTATCAATTTTAGTAGGACATGGTGTGAAGATGACCCTTTTGTGCTAGCAACGTAGGGAGAACAAGTGTTCTACCTTAAGGACACAAAATTGAAGGGTGATTGGCATATGGCACAAAAAATTCAGCCCGAAAGTTTGTATGATATAATAGAAGACCTAGATGGGGAGAAGAATGTAACCAAGGATGCTTTCCAACAATATGAGCCATTTGTCAGTGCAGCAACTCAATATGATTTGAATGTGGCATCACTTAGTGACAATTATGTTGCTGAGGAATGAGATGATCTTATACCATTGAATAGGATTGGTGCCACGATAGAATAGGTAGGGACTACTGACATTGAAATTGATGATGTACATGTTGATTTCATCAACAATGATGAAACTAATATTGAAGATGAAATAATGGTGGATTACTATATTGAGGAGAAAGAGATACTATAAAGCGATGATGATAACGATACTGAGGATTTGTAATCATACTGCACATCATAGTGGGTAAGCATGTTATGTTGTCATATTATATTCCATATATCTGATCTCTATAAATAATTGAAAATATATTTACTATAATTTCATTTAATATGCAATTATCTTATTCAATGTTGTCTACGATGCAAACATGGCACTATTGGCTTTTCTAGGTTTCATCCCATTTGATAATGACAAACCAAAGCATCTAATTGTACTACTAAGTGTGTTCATAGGAATTAAGATTTTAAGCATAATAACATATGCAAATTGGAAAACCATGAAGCGTACAAGACGATGTTATTTGGCTATGAACATAGAGCTTATTAAGACCAAGCTTGAAGACTATGGCTATGATTATGGAGCTCATGAAGTCCAAGCTTGAAGAATTAAAGGAATTTATTTTATGAATTTTGCAAATATGACCTATGTGAGTACACTATCATTGGTTATGTGAAGAAACTCATAGGTGACCTTAATTGGACCCTAGGCACTCTATATTTCATTGGAAATCATTTTATAAATGTGCAAAAATTATTTCAAAGTGTTAAAATCATTTTTGGAATGAAAAACCAAGGGTCTTGAGGCTTTAGGAAGTTCAGGCGACTGAGGCAAGGTACTCAGTCAATCCCTTCTTATTCTCCAAATCCCCTCCTTTTCTAACCACCACATTGATGTGTGATTTTCTCTATCTATATCTTCCCATATTCAAAAATATTCAAAACAACATTATTGGTATTGCTTCTTATCTTTCTGTAGATACCAAGATCGTCCTTTTTGGAGTTCTCTATCAAACTTTATGCTCCATATACTTAAGGGTGTTTGAGAAAAATCATGGCTGAAATTTCCCAAAAACTTGGGCGACCAAACCAGGCAATTCGGGCCACCGAGTCCCGATTTAGTCAACAAAATCTCGCAAAAAAATACTGAAACGGTTAGAGAATTTCTAGTTTTCAAATGATAAATTATTTTTTAAAGCCCAATGGCCATAAAAGGGCTAGTAAATCATCTTTCATATAGTTACAAGGTTTCTAACTAGTTTAGCAAGAGAAAGAAAGAGGAATACACATCTATTATACACATCCAAGTTTCTTATGTTTGTTGAAAAATATTTTTCAAGTACTTTGCTAATTCGTTGTTTATCTTTCAAGTGCATACCTTCTAGTTACTCCTTCAGCTTCATTCATAGTCATTTGAGAGTATATTAGTGTTGTATTTTCATTGTACTTATCTGCTCAAGTTTGGAGCATACTTTGTACATCATCTTCTTTGATTCCAAATTGTAAAGACATCTCCGCCTATTGAAAGGGTTACTTATTGAAGGTAAGAGGCGACTTTGCCTAGTGAAGGAGAGAGGCGGCTCCGCCTATTGAAGGAGAGAGGCAAGTCCGCCTAAGTAAAGGAGAGAGGCATCTTCGCTTAGTGAAGGAGAGAGGCAAATCTACCTATTGAAGGAGAGATTGTAAAAGTTTCTCCACCTACTAAAAGATAGAGGTTTTCTCCACCTATTGAAGGAGTACATAATGGAATCCTCAAGTGGGTCGTTTGAGGCAAGGACGTAGGCAAGGATTGCCAAACCTTGTAAAAAATATGGGTTTTATTCTCTTTTCCTTAATATCTTTAAATTAAGAACATTTATATTTGTTCATATTTGTTGTGAGTATTGATTGCATTTGCATAGTTAAATCACGTGCCTAAACTGTGATTAAAATTGTTAAGTATTTACATAAATTTTTTAAATACACAATTCGCCCCCCTTCTCCCTTTTGGGATCACACCTCTACTATCAACTGGTATCAGAGTTCAGTTACAATAAGTTTAACTATTTTTGAATAAAGATCACATGTCACATATTGGTGTATCCCCGTTTTGTGAGGTTCAATCCTTTACAAAACCTCCAATGTTTTGTGGTGTAAATTACACCTTTTGGAACACAGAGAATGAAAATTTTTATTCAAAGAATGGATTGGAGGGCTTGGAGAGTGTTGTTGAAGGCAACTGCGTGCCTATTAAAATTGTTGATAATAAAGAAATTCCTAAACTAGAAGATGAAATGGATGATAATGACATTAAGCTAATGCAAATCTATTTTAGTGCTATGAACGCTTTGTATTGTGCTTTAGATACTAATGAATTTGATAAGATCGTAACTTGTCAAAGTGCTGATTACGCATCAAAATTTGCGTAATTAGGCATTTAAATTCATGCATTAAAGATCATAATCTTAATTAAATGCTCGATTTTGTCTAAAATTTTAATCATTGAGCTCACTCGATAATTTTAAGATAATTACCCTATTTGTTGTTGAACATTTATGGACACTCGTGTTTTATTATTGTAGGATAATTTTTAAACATTAAATTTGAGATTAGAATGTTCACAGGTCATAAGCATGAAGAGGTGTCGTGTACGTAAGGCAGAGTCCAAATCAAGACCGTGAGCATCCAGGATTTTTATTAACATTTAAAGGATAATTTTTGGAAGCTAAGCCAAGCACATAAAGAGAGGCCGTTTTCAAAACTACTTCGTAATCTCTATGTAACTCTCTCTTCTGACCTCCGATTCAAATGATTCAAAGTGATATAAAAATCTAAAAGAATCCTCTACAACTTTCATGTTTCACATTTTGATAAATACTGACTGAATCAAGGTCGAAATCAGTTTTGTGGTGTAAATTACACCTTTTGGAACACAGAGAATGAAAATTTTTATTCAAAGAATGGATTGGAGGGCTTGGAGAGTGTTGTTGAAGGCAACTGCGTGCCTATTAAAATTGTTGATAATAAAGAAATTCCTAAACTAGAAGATGAAATGGATGATAATGACATTAAGCTAATGCAAATCTATTTTAGTGCTATGAACGCTTTGTATTGTGCTTTAGATACTAATGAATTTGATAAGATCGTAACTTGTCAAAGTGCTGATTACGCATCAAAATTTGCGTAATTAGGCATTTAAATTCATGCATTAAAGATCATAATCTTAATTAAATGCTCGATTTTGTCTAAAATTTTAATCATTGAGCTCACTCGATAATTTTAAGATAATTACCCTATTTGTTGTTGAACATTTATGGACACTCGTGTTTTATTATTGTAGGATAATTTTTAAACATTAAATTTGAGATTAGAATGTTCACAGGTCATAAGCATGAAGAGGTGTCGTGTACGTAAGGCAGAGTCCAAATCAAGACCGTGAGCATCCGGGATTTTTATTAACATTTAAAGGATAATTTTTGGAAGCTAAGCCAAGCACATAAAGAGAGGCCGTTTTCAAAACTACTTCGTAATCTCTATGTAACTCTCTCTTCTGACCTCCGATTCAAATGATTCAAAGTGATATAAAAATCTAAAAGAATCCTCTACAACTTTCATGTTTCACATTTTGATAAATACTGACTGAATCAAGGTCGAAATCAGATGTGAAGTTACCATATGTTGTTCTGTGGACTATTTTGACATTGCTTCATAATCTAGGTGTAACTTTCTGATGCGAAGTCCGATCGAGATAATTCAAATACTGTGGAAAGTTGAGGAATTTCTATACAATTTTTGTGTTTTGAGCTTTGAGAGTTACAGGCTATAGGAAGGTCAAAACTGAAAAAAAAAAAATGAGGGGAGAAACAAGAAAAGAAAAGAAAAAAAATAAAAAATAAAAAAATGATTTGATCCAGCCATGCAGCTAGGTCCTCTTGGTGGGCATACACTGGAGACATACAAAGGAAACACAAAGAAAAAGAAAGAAAAGAGAAAAGAAAGGAAAGGATTTGGAAAAGTCAAAGAAAGGAGGATTATTCTAAGGCTTCTTGGGGATGCCGCATCACACACTGAGAGGATTATAATAGTTTTTTTTTTTGGAGACACAAGGAGGCCGAACTGGGGAGCAGCTGCAACTCTGGGGAGGAATTATTTTTGGGACACATGCATAGGAGGCTGAGAGGAGCATCTGGGAGGTTTTCTTTTGGGGTGTTGCGCAGAAACAACACACGAACAGCAAGGGTGGTTGGCGGTACACTGAAAAGTTAAGATCTTTGCGAGCACCGATAAGCGGCGAACAATGGCGGTGCTCGAGGTGTTCGTGGCATGCGACAGCGGTGCTGTGGTTGTTGTTTTGTCTTTTACTCTCCAAATAAAAGAAAACATGGTGAAATCGTTTATGTTTGATTTAATTTTCAGCATGAACTAATTATTGTATTCTAGGAAAACGTTGTAGCCCAGTTTTAAACTATACTTGCTCTACAATGTTAATCTGAAGTAGTTTTCTTTAATGTTTGTCTGAGTTATTTTGCACTTAATTCTTTTAATTAACTGGCCATTAATTAGATGATGTTGGTATTGTGATTTGCTATCGAAACGGGGAATTATAGGATAGATCTTGGATAATTTAGTGTAGGTGAATATAGAGATCGAAAGACTTGTATGAACTTATGTAGTATTAAAAAAATTGAGGGTCTAATTGCGTTCTTGCATTATTAATTAGCATATTCTTATGTTAGATAATAAACAAGAATAGGTTCTGATTGACTATCAAAAGAGACTTTTGGAAAAATTGGAGATTTGCTAACAAATAAAGAAAACGAAGTCAAATTAGCTAGATGAGTAAAGCATAGTGAGAAACTAGGTGAAATTGGTTTCCTAGAAGTTTTCATCCTTATTAATTTAATATGTGGCAACCAGCTTTATTTTCCCTTAAATAGTTTATTTAAAGTAGCCTTATTTCAATTTCGCATTCTAAAATTATTAATCTTTCTAAATAAAATCAAGGTTAGTACAATTTCGGTACTTGGTAAAATTAAGACATCAAACCCTGAGGATGTTACTCTTCACATCACTATATTATAAAACTATGACACTGTGCACTTACAGTTTTGCACCGATCAAGTTTTTGGCATCATTGTAGGGGATTGAGTTTTTCTTATTTTTTCCAATATCGATATAAAGTAATCTTGCTTTTAATTTAAAATTTTATTTTTTATATTTTTTTATTTTATTTTTTTATTTTATTTTATTTTATTTTTACTCTTCTTTATTTCAGGTGTGTTTTTATGTTGGATGCGTCGTGCTAGAACCTGTGCCATTATTCCTTTTGATCTAGAGATTGAAAGAACGCTCAGAGCACTAAGGAAAAGGAGAGTACTAGCTATTGATAACGGGCAACAAATGTGCAGTCATGCACCTTAAAGGATTATGTACGGCCAGTTGTGAATGACAACTATTCAAGTATCAAACACCAATCCATTAATGGCAAAAATTTTGAGCTCAAACCTGCATTAACCAGCATGGTGCAGCAGGCCCAATTCGGTGGATCACCACTTGATGATCCCAATATCCATCCGGCGATATTTTGGAATACTTGTGACATTGTAAAGATCAATGGTGTTACTGAAGACACCATTAGACTGAGACTGTTTCCTTTTTCTTTGGGGGACAAGGCAAGAGGTTGGCTACAATCTTTACAACCAGTAAGTATCACTAGTTGGCAGGACATAACAGAAAAATTTCTAGCTAAATTCTTTCTACCTACAAAAACAGCTCAACTCAGGAGTGAGATTGGTCAATTCAAGCAACATGATTTTGAGTCACTCTATGAAGCATGGGAAAGGTATAAGGATTTGATTCGGCGCTACCCTCAACATGGATTATCGGATTGGTTGCAAATTAATATGTTTTATAATGGGTTAAACAGGCAAACTCAGACTTTAGTTGATGTTGCGTCTGGGAGAACTTTGATGCCAAAGACACCTGAGGATGCTACTACTGTTTTGGAAGAAATGGCCTCAAATAACTATCAATGGCCAATCGAAAGAACTATGGCTAAGAAAGTGCTGGGATTCATGAATTGGAGCCGCTTGCTACACTTTTAGCTCAAGTTGCTTCTCTATCTCATCAAATTTAAGCTTTGACAACCCAAAGGATACCACAAAGTGTAGAATATGTGGCAGCAACAAGTAGGACAAATCCGAGCAACAAGCGAGTTAAGAACAAGTTCAATACATCAACAATCGGAACTATAATTATCGTGGTGATCCTTTGCCACAATATTACCATCCAAGGCATCAAAATCATGAGAATTTGTCTTATGGAAATACAAGGAATGTGCTACAACCTCCTCCAAGACTTGAAAGTCAACAAAGTGGAAACAAGATGTCAATTGAGGAAGCCATGGTATCATTTTTTGAGGAGACAAAACAAGGTTTAAAAAGAATGATTCATGGTTGGATAACATTGAGACTCATTGCAGCAATATGGGAGCCACTATGAAGAATCTTGAAACGCAAATCAGGCAACTAGCCACGACCATAAATTCCCAACAAAGAGGAACTTTTCCCAGCAACACAGAGGAGAACCCAAAGGAAGAATGCAAGGCCATCACACTTAGGAGTGGAAGAGAAATTGAGAAGTCACCAACAAAGGAAACCATGTCCACACCTACAACTGAAAATAATGGCTGAAGCAAGAATAAAGGGAAGAAAAGGAGATTGTGGATGATACACCAGGAAAGACTGACACACCACTAGAAATTTCATTTCCTGACAATCCTCCTATTCTCTCTACTCCACTTCCTTATCCTCAACTTTTTCAAAAGAAAAAATTAGATAAGTAATTTTCTAAGTTTTTGGAAATTTTTAAGAAAATTCACATAAACATTCCTTTTGTAGATGCCTTGGAACAAATGTCAAACTATGTCAAATTCCCGAAGGACATCATTTCAAATAAAATAAAATTGGAGGAGTTTGAAACAGTGAAGCTTACCAAGGAATGTAGTGTTATTCTTCAAAAGAAATTATCTCAAAAATTAAAAGATCCAGGGAGTTTCACTTTGCCTTCCATTATTGGAAATTCATTTTTTGATAAAGTTTAATGTGATCTTGGTGCTAACATTAATCTTATGCCACTTTCTATTTGCTGGAAATTGGGACTTGGAGAGATGAAACAAACAACCATTTCTTTACAACTAGAAGACCAATCCATCAAGTATCCATGTGGAATCATAGAAGACGTATTGGTAAAGGTGGACAAATTAAATTTTCCTACAGATTTTGTGGTGTTAGATATAGAGGAAGACCAAGAAGTTCTACTAATTCTTGGCTGACCATTCTTGGCCACTGAAAGGGCTTTAATTGATGTTCAAAAGGGTGAGTTAACATTGAGAGTTGACAAGGAAGAGGTTATGTTCAACATCTACCAAGACATGAGATTTCTAGAAGATCCAAGCACTTGCTTTTGAGTAGATGTCATTTAGCAAGGTGTAGAAAAAGCCTTTCAAAAATATGTACTAGCTCCTAAAATGATCCTTGCAGAAAATTAAAACACACTAGTGCGTAGGGAGGCTAGAACTTATGGTAGTAAAGATGGATTCTATAATCTCTAAAGAAAAGATGCAGAAACCTATATCTCTAGAGTTGAAGCAATTCCCTGAGCATCTTCGTTATGCGTTCTCAGGTGATGCATATGAAAATGCAAAAATCTACAAAGAGCGGACGAAGAAGTGGCATGACAAACATATTCTTAGGCATTAGTTTGCTCCAGCACAATAGATTCTACTCTTTAACTCAAGATTAAAACTCTTCCCAGGTAAGTTGAGGTCAAGATGGACAAGTCCTCGTACAATTGACAAAGTTTTTCATTTTGGAGCAATAGACTTGAAGGACAAGACAGGGAATATATTCAGAGTTAATGGTCAGAGACTAAAGCACTACTATGGAGAACAAATGGAGAGGAACTGTGCATTTATTCCTCTTGGAGATCCTGGTTGATGAAGATTGAAAAGACTGGCTGGTGACGTTAAAACAAGCGCTTATAGGAGGCAACCCAAAGAGTTTTTCTTTTATTTTTTTCTTTTATCTTTATTACTTTATTTATTTATCTATTCACTTTTGAATAATTTAGATTTTTTATGCAGCTTTATTTGGCACGAGTATAAAGCTGAAAATTTAATTCCTCGACGGATTCACCAAGAAGTCAGGGAAGTTTCTTTATTTTCTTCAATCTTTCTCATATTTTAATAACATTGAAAAAAAATGTGAATATGGAGGATTAGGCCATGAGTGACACTACTTATGCCCTTCACATACTTGCATATAACCTAGGAGTACACACTTGGGTCATTTATGTGTAGTTTCTCTTTATATGGCTAAACTAGGAAGTGTAACTCATTGAAGGTTGATTGGTAGTTCAATTGTGTTAATCTGGCTATATAAACTCTTGTATCTACATGGTATCTCTTGAAGCCAAAAAAATACATATTCACGTGACTTGTAGCACTTAGGGTTCCTTGTGAACACTGAGAGAACGCCCTGGCGACTTTGACACCTTGTGAGGTACTGTTGAGCCATTTATCATTCTTTTGAGTTTTTGACGTCAACTCATAGTTCATGAAACTCAAATTTCCCTATTTTTCTAGATACACTTTGTGCACTAGTCTTGGTTTTTGACTTGCCAGCCTAGGGGTGGCATCTAGTAGGGAGATAGAAACCAAGGTCCTGTAGCCTAATCAAGATGTGAAGGCTGAGTCACCCCTAGAAATAGACTTATTTCATGGACTCTTATTCGAGCTTAATGCACATAGGTGGTATGAAAACAATAGAAGAAGTGTTATGATTGTCCTAACTGACCATGAAAAGAAAGAAATTAAAAATTGAGTAGAAGAAAGAAAAAGAGAAATAGAAATACCCCAAAAGAGGTGAAAGATTAATACCTGCTCCACACAACTACAACAAAATTTAGGGACATGACACATGTTCTCCAAATATGAAGACTCTTCACCCGCCTAATGCCTCAGATGTATTCACGCCTAGTTTGTGAATAAGTTGATCTAGGGTGATCTTAGTTGGATATGGCGAGTAGGTGAGAAGATGCTAAGGTGAAGAACCTGACACCTCGTAAATAGGCTGGATCCTTTCTAGACTAGTCCACTCTGTACATTGAGCATTTGTTCCTTGCAATATGTGGGATGTTTGATCATGACACTCCTCCTCACATACGACAAATGAAACCATCCTTTTTTAGTGTTTTTTAGGGTATACCAGTTAGGTCGAGTCAAAATGACCGTTCTGTAGGTGTCCATGGATATTTTGGGTGTAATGAGTCATCCACATTACACATTTCTTGAGAGTTTTCCTATTTATACTTAAATTTATATGGCTACATTAACTCTGAATTGTGATTGCTGGTTAATTTTATGTGAGTATACTGCTCTTAATGGCTATACAGTGATGAAACTTGTATGAGCGACTTGTTTCCAAATTGCGAGTTAATTTTGGTGTACAAATGAGCTTGTGTGTAATTTGGTGATATTCCTATATATGAAAAGGTATGGTTGTGTTGCATGTGCGTTCATTCACTGAAATTGATATGGCACCACCTTGGATTGCATTCACGTTATTTGCTAGAGACTAACAAAAAACTAGTTAGGGGGTGTGACTACGTATCAAAATTGTGTAATTAGGTATTTAAATTTATGCATTAAAGATCATAATCTTAATTCAATGACCGATTTTGTCTAATATTTTAATCATTAAGCTCGCCCGATAATTTTAAGATAATTACCCTATTTGTTGCCGAACATTTATGGAAACTCGTGTTTTATTATTGCAGGATAATTTTTTAACATTAAATCCAAGATTAGAATGTTCGTGGGTTGTGAGCATAAAGAGGTGACGTGTATGTGAGGCAGAGTCCAAATCAAAGACCGTGAGCATCCGGGATTTTCATGAACATTTAAAGGATAATTTTCGGAAGCTGAGCTATGCACGCAAAGAGAGGTTGTTTTTGACACTACTTTGTAATCTATGTGTAACTCTCTCATATGATCTCTGATTCATATGATTCAAAATGATATAAAAACTAAGAGAATCCTCAACAACTTTCATGTTTTATGTTTTGAGAAATACTAACTACATCAAGGTCGAAATTGGATGTGAAGTTACCGTACGTTGTTTTATGGACTATTTCGACATTACTTCGTAATCTGGGCATAACATTCTCGTCCGAGTTTCGATTAAGATATATCAAAATATTGTGAAAATCTAAGGAATTTCTCTACAATTTTTATGTTTTGAGCTTTGAGAGTTATAGGTAGTAGGAAGGTAAAAATCAGGCTTCTACGCTGAAAAAAAAAAAAAAAAAGGAAGAAACAAGAAAAGAAAAGAAAAAAAATAAAAAATAATATATGATTTAACCCGACCATGCAGCTGGGTCCTCTTGGTAGGCATGCGCTAGAGACATATAGAAGAAACACAAAGAAAAAGAAAGAAAGGAAAGAAAAGAAAGGATTTAAAAAAGTCAAAGAAATGAGGATTATTCTAGGGCTTCTTGTGGAGGCTGCACCACACACGGAGAGGATCATAATATTTTTTTTTTTTTTTGGGAGACACAAGGAGGCCGAACTGGGGAGTAGCTGCAACTCTGGGGAGGGATTATTTTTGGGACACATGCAAAGTAGGCCATGAGGAGCATCTGGGAGGTTTTCTTTTGGGGTGTTGCACAGACACAACACACGAACAGCAAGGTGGTTGGCAGTATGCTAAAAAGTTAAGATCTTTTCGAGAACTGGTAAGCGCCAGACAACAATGGTGCTCGGGGTGTTCACGGCGCGCGACATCGGTACTGTGGGTGTTGTTTTGTCTTCTACTCTCCAAATAAAAGAAAGCATGGTGAAATTGTTTATGTTTGATTTAATTTTCGACATGAACTAATTCTTTTATTCTAGGAAAATGATGTAACCCAGTTTTAAACTATGTTTGCTCTCTTATGCTAATCTGAAGTAGTTTTCTTTAATGTTTGTCTGAGTTATTCTGTACTTAATGGTTTTAATTAACTGACCATTAATTAGATGATGTTGGTCTTGTGATTTCCTACCGAAAGAGCGAATTATAGGATAGATCTTGGATAATTCAGCGTAGGTGAATATAGACATTGAAATACTTGTATGAACTTACATGGTATTAAAAAAATTGAGGGTCTTACTGCGTTCTTGTGTTGTTAATTTTCATATTTTTATGTTAAATAATAAACAAGAATAAGTTCTGATTGACTATCGAAAGAGGCTTTTAAAAAATTGGAGATTTGCTAATAAATAGAGAAAACGGAATCGAATTAGCTAGATGAGTAAAGTATAGTGAGAAACTAGGTGAAATCAGTTTCCTAGAAGTTTTCACCCTCATTAATTTGATACGTGGCAACCAGTTTTATTTTCCCTTAAATAGTTTATTTAAAGTAGCCTTATTTCAATTTCGCATTCTAAAATTATTAAATTTTCTAAATAAAATCAAGATTAGTACAATTTTGGCACTTGGTAAAATTAAGACATAATCCCTGAGGACGATACTCTTCACATCACTATATTATAAAACTATGACACTGTGCACTTGCAGTTTTGCACCAATCAAGTGCAAAGGCAATTTGGGAAGAATTATAATATACATATGAAGGAACTGAAGAGAAGAAGGCTACCACTTGGGATGATTTGGACTCAAGTGATCAAGAAGTAGCAAATTGTTGCTTGATAGCATTAGATGATGAAGAGGTACACGTCTCTCCCTCTACCTCATTTTGTTAGCTTTGGTGCAATCCCAAGAGGGGGGTGAATTGGAGATTTAAAAATTATGCCTAGGTTTTACTAATTCAACAATCATTATTACGCAACCTAGGAGGCAGTCTAAACAGTTTCAAACCCAAGCATATATTTAACCAATAAACATCCAGGTGTAGAAAATAAAGTGTGAAAAATAGACTGACACCAGATATGTTATCGGGGTTCGGCCAAAGTGCCTACGTCCCCGTCTTGGCTCACCAGCATAAGGATTCCACTACGGCTCACTTAACGGGTGGAGCGGCACCTGTTACAACCAATTCAATTAGTGGGACTGACCTCAACCTTCACCTTACCAAGATGGTGTACCTAACTTTCCTAACCAAATCTAAGCCAATCCAGGACTATTCCACAAGGCTAGTTGATTACGCGCATAAACTACGTAATTAGGTGCTTTAATTCATGCATTGAGGCTTATATTTTAAATTAAATACCTAAGTACTCTAAATATTTTAAATTTGTGTCCTATTTATGATATTTGGGTTTTATTGAATACTTTATAAATTTTTGGTATATTTTATTGTAGGGCAACTATTGGAAGCTAAAAATTGACGGTACTTTATAATCTGTGCATAACTCTTTCATCCGACCTTCGATTCAAATGATTCAAGATGAAATAGAAAGCTAAGAAAACTCTCTACAATTTTTGTGTCTTGAATTTTGAGAAATACTAGCTGCAGCAAGGTCTAAATTAGATGTGAAGTTACCATACGCTATTTTTATGGACTATTCCGGCACTACTTTGTAATCTGAGCGTAACTTTCTCGTCCGAACTCCAATCGAGACAATTCAAAATTATGGGGAAAACTGATGAAGAGCTCTACAACTTTTGTGTTTTGATCTTTGAGAAATACGGACTTAATTATGGCGAAATTGGACTTAAAATAGGAGGGCAGATCAGGTGCTTTTGAAAAAAGAAAATAAAATAAAAATATACATAAAAAGTGATGTGACCCGGCCATGTAGCCAGGTCCTCTTAAGGGCGTGGGTGATACGCTGGGTGAAGGAAGAAAGGAAAGAAAGAAAAGAGAAAGGAAAGGAAAGAAAGAATGAGGTTGAAAAGTCAAGGGGGAAAGTAGGATATAGGTTTTGGGGTAGGGTTTTTTTCTTTTTGTTTTTTGTTCATGCACAAGACACGGCTGGGGGGCTGGAGGAGGCAACTCTCTCTCTCTCTCTCTTTCTTCTTTTCTTTTTCCTTCTCCTCTTGTTCTCTAGTTTTTTTTATTGCATTTAAATACTTGGTTGATCATTGTTAATTTTTAGTTAAATTTTAATTAAAGTTTTGAACTTTTAAATTTTTGTTGGGTTCTTATTATTAAATTCATTTTTTTTCTCTTCTTATTTAATATCATTATTAGAATTAATTTTGGTTGAGTTATTTTTCATTGTTAAAGTTCGGTTTGGTCTCTTAAAAAAAAATTCTTCTTTAGGATTTAAATTTTGTTTGGTTCTATTTATTTTAAGTTCCATTTAATTAAAGTCTAAGTTTTTATTGCATTTTAGTTTATTAAGTTCGATAAGTTTTGTTAATCTTTTATTTAAGTTTAGGTTATTTTATTTTTGTTTGAATCTATTATAGGATTAAGTTTAATTTTGTTTACTTTAATTAATTAGGTTAAGTTCAATTGTTTAGTTGGTGTTTAATTTTATGATTGAATGCTTTAGTTAATTAATAAAGTTTTCATCTTTAGGCTTTTGTCCAGAATTTCATACTTAGGATTTATTTATTATCTAAATAGGATTTAATTACCGTCATTTGTTTCTTGTTATTCTAAGTGTATTAGGTTCTTATTTTATGTTTTAATTTTAAGCTCATAAATAAAAGTTCACATTGTTTTATTTCCATTACAAAATCTCAAAAATCTCAAGAAACTGAATTTGAACTATGTTCAGTAAATTTTTCTTTTCTTAATTTCTTTGGGAATTACACAAGTTTGGAATAAAATGCATTCTCAGAGGAATTATTACACGACTAAACTCCTATACTTGAGATAGCCTTTGCGCTACTCATTTTTCAAGTAAGTCAAGTTTTTGGCGCCGTTACCAAGGAATGTCAGTTTTAGTTTCAAACTAGTGTTTTTTTTCTCATTATTTTAATTTTTCTCATGAAAAATAAAAATAAAAAAAATAAAAAAAAAATTTGAGTTTTGAAAAAAAGTATGACTGTACCTGCACCACGCATGCTTATGGATTTTTTGCAGCCCACACAAACCATACAACCATCTCACATCATATTGTCTGAGAATGCACAGAACTTTTACATTAAGTCTAGAATGATATATGTGATACCTCAATTTTATGGGATGGAGTATGAAAATTCGTATAAGCATTAAACTGATTTTGAGCTTGCATGTGTTACATTCATAGACGAGACTACTACTAATCAAGCAATTAGATTGCGTCTATTTCCTTTTTCATTGAAAGACAAGGCTAAGACGTGATTTAGTTCTCTTAGGCCTAATTCTATCTCTAGTTGGGCTAAATTTTTTCCGTTACAGATAACTCAATTTTTGCAGGAACAGATCAGTTAATTCATGCAAAAAGGTGACAAGACGTTCTAGGCTTGCTAAGAGAGATTCAAGGACCTGATGAATATATGTATACATCACGGATTCGAATCTTGGAGGTTAGTGAATTATTTTTATACTGCTCTAACCCTTGAATGTAAACAGTTTGTCCAGACTATGTGCAACAGGAAGTTTTTCAGCAAGGAACTGGATGAGGTTTTATCATTCTTCGATTATTTAGCTGAGAGTGTCCAACAATGGAACACAAGACATGAACAGGAACCAATGGCAGTACAACCACTCAGAGTGATCAGTGGTGAAGGCAGATACGAGGTCAAAAAGGAAACTAGTCTATAGTCTCTTATTGCTTCGTTGTCTAAGAAATTAGAGGTTATGGATCCAGAGAAAGTGAAAGCTAAGGATTGCTCTATCTGTGAGACCTCAGACCACAGAATTCAGGATTGTCATTTACTACCAGTTTGGCAAGAAAGTAGATCTGATCGGGTACAGTCAGTAAATTGGATCAACAAATCCCAAAATCAGCCATTCTCAAACACTTATAATCATGGATGGAGAAATCACCCGAGCCTCTCATGGAGGAATGATCAGTCTAGTCCATCTTCCTCACAGTATTAGCAAGTTCCTCAATCTTATGTAGCCCCTCCATAGCAGTTGCAGTATTAGCCACAATAGGTCTCTCAAAGCTACACACCTCTGTGATTTCAACCAAATTTAGCTCCTATTCCAGCAAAGAAATCTCCTAATGATAGCATGACACAGATGGAAAATATGTTTCAACAATTCATGCCGATTCACGTCACAACTAACAATCAGTACACTCATGCTATACATGAATTGCAGGACACCATTAATGAGATAAGCATGCAATTGAATATCTTAGAAAAAAGGGGAATTTCTGGTAGAACCTCAGCTTAATCCTCAAGAATACTAGCACCAACAGCAACAAGTACATCATGTTTCTCTTGAGACAGTGGAGGCTATTATTACTTCGAGAAGTGGAAAAAAAGTTTCCCAACCTGAGATACTAATCGACAAACTAACAGTTGTCCCGACACTTGAAGTTACAACTAAGATATATGAGGTCAAAGAAAAATCAAAGGAAGCGAGCCCAGAATTGAAAAATTCAGTTAACATGGAGACCAAGACCAGTATAGAGTACTAACCTATGGTACCTTACCCTTAGAGATTGACAGTCGTGAAACCATCATTCCCTACTGGAGTAAATGTCAAGGAGTGCAATCTCAAAGCAAATCCCCACAGTGGTAAGGTGATGGGTACACCCAAAAAAGAGGGTAAGCAGAATGGTGAATGTTTAAGGGAACCAGGTTAAAATTTAAATGTTAATTCTTCTGAAGAACCAAAGGTAACTGCTCTGATAACTTTGCCTCAAAGACCGGTTCTTAAAGAAGTGAATTTCCTGGAAAATATGCTGAATAAAGATCCTTTCTTGTTAAAACAAGGAAGGCAATCTGCACATATTTTTTCTGGTACCTTAGAATGTATTGATTTATTTAAGGCTAACTTTTGTATAGGTAACAAGATAGATTCATTGTGGCGACTCAAATTTGAAGACTCGCCGGTTCAATTTATAGAGCTACACCCACCAGATGAAATACCTCTAAAGCCTCCGCCAGACAAACTGTGATATTTTTCTTTCCTTTATTTTTATTTTGTTTTACCTTGTTTTATTTTTAGTTAATTTTTAGGTACATTTTTCCTTAGTTTCAGTTTTTCTTTCCCCTTACTTCTCCACCCAGGTATGCTCCACTTCCCCCGTGCACATATTTTCTATTTCCCCTATGCTTTCACATTGAGGACAATGTTCCCTTTAGTAGGGGGAATGATAAATTACATTGAATTTTTTGTTTCAATATGGATGATTAGTCCATGATTAACACTGACTGATACCCTTTACATACTTGCATATAACCTAAGAGTTACACACTTAAGTTGTATAGTGGGTTATTTATGTGTAGTTTCTCTTTATATGGCTAATCTAGGAATTGTAACTCTATATACGTTGACTAGTAGTTCATTCGTGTTAATCTGGCTGTATAAACTCCTGTATTACATGGTATCTTATGAGACTGAAAATGCACGTTCACGTGACTTGTAGCACTTAGGGTTCCTTGTGAGTACTGAGAGAGTGCCTATGACGACTATGACACCTTATGAGGTATTGTTGAGCCATTTATCATTCTTTTGAGCTTTTAACGTCAGAGTTCATAAAACTCAACTTTCCTTTTTTTTTTTTTGGATACTCTTTGTACACTAGTCTCTGTTTTTTACTTGCTAGCCTAGAGGTGACATTCAGTGGGGAGATAGAAACCTAGGTCTTATAGCCTACTCTAGATGTGAAGGCTGAACCACCCCTAGAGATAAAGTTAGTTCATGGACTACTATTCGAGTTTAATTCCAATTGGTGATATGAAGACAATAAAAGAAGTGTAATGATTGTCCTAATTGACCAAGAAAAGAAAGAAACTGAAGAATGAGCAAAAGAAAAAAAAATACAAAAGAAATAGAAATACACATGAATGAAGTGAAAGATTAATTCCTGCTCCACACAAATACAACAAAAGGTCAGGGACACGACACACGTTATCCACATATGAAGACTCTTCAACCGCTTAATGCCTCATATGTACTCATGCCTAGTTTGTGAATAAGTTGATCTAGGGTGGTCTTGGTTGGATATAGCGACTAGGCGAGAAGATGTTAGGGTGAAGGACCTGACACCTCATAAATAGGCTAGACCCTTTTCAGACTAGTCCACTCCATACATCTAGCGTTATTCCTTACAATATGTGGGATGTTTGATCGCAACACTCCTCCTCACATATGATGAGTGAACCTATCCTTTTTGAGTGTTTTGAGGGTATACTAGTTAGGTCAAATCAAAACGACCGTTCTATAGGTGTCCACTAATATCCTGGGTGTAATGAGTCATACACATTACACATACCTTGAGACTTCACCTATTTATACTCGAATTTATATGGCTACATTAACTCTGAATTGTATTGCTGGTTAACTTCATGTGAGTATATTGTTCTTAATTACTATATAACGATGAAACCTGCATGAATGACTTACTTCGGAGCTATGTGCATTGTATATGATGAGCTTGTGTGAAATTTGGTTATATTTCTGTATGTGAAATGATATGATTTTTTTGCATGGGCATTAATTTCATGTTAACTAGAATTAGTATTTGTGAATACCGCTCTGGAGTTCATTCACGTTATTTGTTAGAGACTAGCAAAATGTTAGTTGGGGGTGTGATTACGCACTTAAAATGCATAGTTAGGTGCTTTAACTCATGCATTGAAGCTTATATTTTTAATTAAATACCTAATTACTCTTAATATTTTAACATTGTGTTCTATTTATGATATTTGGGTTTTATAGAGTAATTTTTAAATTTTTGGTATTTTTTATTACAGGGCAACTATTGGAAGCTAAAAACCAACAGTACTTCATAATCTGTGCGTAAATCTTTCATCCGACCTCCAATTTAGATGATTCAAGATGCTATAGAAAGCTAAGAAAATGCTCTAAAATGTTAATTTTTGCACTTTTAGAAATACTGGTTGCATCAAGGTCTAAATTAGACATGAAGTTACCGTACACTGTTTTTATGGACTATTTTGGCATTACTCTGTAATATGGGCGTAACTTTCTCATCTAAGTTCCAATCTAGATGATTAAAAAATTTTGGGAAAGCTGAGGAAGATCTCTACAACTTTTATGTTTTGATCTTTGAGACATACAAGCTTTATTATGGTCGAAATCAAACTTGAAAGTGGAGGGAAGACTGGGTGCTTTTGAAAAAAGAAAAGGAAAAAAATAAAAAATATATATATAAAAGGTGATGTGACCCTACCATGCAGCCGGGTCCTCTTAGGGCCGTGGGTGATACGCTGGGTGAAGGAAGAAAGGAAAGAAAGAAAAGAAAAAAGAAAGGAAAGAAAGAATGAGGTTGAAAAGTCAGGGAGGAAAGTAGGATATAGGTTTTGGGGTAGGGTGTTTTTCTTTTTGTTTTTTGTTCATGCACAAGACACGGCTGGGGTTGGAGGAGGCAGCTCTCTCACAGCCACCCTCTCTCTCTCTCTCTCTCTCTCTCTCTCTCTCTCTCTCTCTCTCTTCTTTTCTTTTTCCTTCTCCTCTTGTTCTCTAGTTTTTTTTTTTTTTCTTGCATTTAAATACATAGTTGATCATTGTTAATTTTCAGTTAAATTTTAATTAAAGTTTTGAACTTTTAAATTTCTGTTGGGTTCTTATTATTATATTCAATTTATTTTTTTTTTCCCTTTTTATTTAATATCATTATTAGAATTAATTTTGGTGGGTTATTTTTCATTGTTAAAGTTCGGTTTGGTCATTTAACAAAAAATTCTTCTTTAGGATTTAAATTTTGTTTGGTTCTATTTATTTTAAGTTCCGTTTAATTAAATTCTGAGTTTTTATTGTGTTTCAGTTTATTAAGTTCGATAAGTTTTGTTAATCCGTAATTTTAAGTTTAGGTTAATTTATTTTTGTTTGAATCTATTATAGGATTAAGTTTAATTTTGTTTACATTAATTAATTGGGTTAAGTTCAATTGTTTAGTTGGTATTTAATTTTATGGTTGAATGTTTTAGTTAATTAATAAAGTTTTGATCTTTAGGCTTTTGTCAAGAATTTCATACGTATGATTTGTTAATTGTCTAAATAGGATTTAATTACCGTCATTTGTCTCTTGTTATTCTAAGTATATTAGGTTCTTATTTTATGTTTTAATTTTAAGTTCACAAATAAAAGTTAACATTGTTTTAATTTCATTGCAAAATCTCAAAAATCTTAGGAAACTGAATCTGAATTGTGTTTAGTAAATTTTTCTTTTCTTAATTTCTTTTGGAATTACACGAGTTTGGAATTAAAATGCATTCCCTGAAGAGTCGGTCTGGCCTTTGGGTTAATTATTACACGACTGAACTCCTATACTTGGGATAGACTTTGTGCTGCTCATTTTTCGAGTGAGTCACTAGTCTCCCTCTTTAGGCCCACGCCTGGAATACAACAAATGTATATGAAATTTTGTGTACATGGAAATATGCTTCTTCACAAGCAGATACGTACCACAGTATAGCTCAAATAATAATGCAAGCACGAATGATAGAAAATATGCTCAGTGCTTAATGATGTGTGCTAAACACTCAATCAAGTATAGATAAGCAATCAGGATCTAGAGTGTATATCTAAGTAAGCTTTGAAACACAATATTGAATATCACAATATCAGTTTAGGGCTTCAAAAGATGCTAGCAAGATGATTCAAACAACCTCAAAAATTTGTTTTCAATAAACTAAGCACAAGAGATGTTTGAATGCAAACTTGAAAACAATTTTTGCATACAAAAATACGGGCTATGGTAACTTGCAATGACAATGCAAGAACCGCAAGCCACTAAGTCTTCCCACACAAGATCTATTAAATAAAATCAGTGGGAGATCTTTAAGCTTTACTCTCAATGATAAAATCAATCAAAGAGCACAACAAATAAGAGTATTAAGCTAATGAGAATAGAGCACAAATACTCTAGCACACTCACAACTCTTGGATAATCAAGAAAAATGAGGTTTTTGAGTGTATGAGAGTAGTATAGGCTAAAATAGAATTTTGGAAATTTGAGAGAATTTGGCCTTAATTATTTTACTAATCGTTGCTAATTTTTGCAAATGAACTAGTATATATAGGCAAGGGGCAATTATAACCATTGGGAACATATAGGGTATTATTAATTTTGTTTGAAAACAAATTAAGAAAATTAACCCTGTTTACCCCTCTTTAATCTCGGTAAAAATAAAAACAACTTAAGAGTTTCGGGTGCCTGGTTCATGGTTCGAGTGCCTGAATAGACACAGTGCAAAAAGGTATTTTTATGGTTTGGGCACCTGAATAATAGTTTGGTTTGCTGAATCAAGTGATTCCTCAAAAAGATTGCGTTCTGAGTGCACGGTCTAAAGTTTGGTTAACCGAACTTGCAAGTTCGGTTCCCTGACGCTATTTTGAACGCTAAGGTTTGGGTGCTCGACTTGGTGAAAAGTGACTTGACACAGGTTCGGTCGACCATGGAAGATGTGTACAATATAGTTCAATTTGCCAAATACAGGTCAACATGTTGACCAGTCCACGATTCGGTTGACCGAGGCAATTTGAACTGCCAGGTTCAGTCACCCAACCACTCACAAAATTTGGCCTTTCAATCCAATTTTTCTCCAGTTAATTTTCCTAATAAATTATGTGATATTGGGGACTCAGTGCACTATGTGTAGGAACCTAAAGTCCAACTAAGGTTGTTTTAAGCGTACCTACCTATCATGCATGATGCAACTTATTATAAGTCATATTGAGGTACAGTTCATAATTAAATTACATCCTAGAATGAAGAAAATGAAAGTAATTACAACTACAACACAATTTTCTTCAATCTTCTGCTTGATCACCGTATACCATCATGATATGGCTTTCTGTTCGAATACACGTGTAAGGTGAACCTACATGCAAGCCTCAGTACAATCATTAGTACCAAATGTATTTGTCATTATCAAAACTGGGATATAACCAACTAGGTCAATAATCTCCTCCTTTTTTTATGATGACAAATACTTTATGCAAAAGTGGGTACGGCCAAGAAGGGGTCCCCCTCACTATATGCAAAAGAGAATTAAAGTTCAATTTAAATTTAATTTTAATTTATCAAATCAATGTACCCAATTTTGCTCTTCTCCCCCTTTTGGCAACAACAAAAATGGCTAAGAAATATAGTGTGAAGGCAAAAATAAGCATTAGATACAAAAGATATATTGGGAAGATTTTTGAAAAAATTCGGCAGCATGTCATTCGAAAATAGAGCATTCCGAAAATAACTTTGTACTTAAGTGACCTGTTTTGAGTTGCAACAAACAATATATAGCAAATTTCATTCAATCAACACAGTACATAAGTCAAAGAGCTAATATTATCATGCAACACAAAAGACTTAGGACATCAACTGATACCAATTATGAGTTGTTACCACTTTGTTTAAGTGCCTTTTCTTCCCCAATTGATGATTATGTAAGGATGAAGATTATTTTTCATTTAACTTTCACTCATCCTTTCAAAGGATTTTAATATTTAATCTATCATAATCATCTTTGATTTCTGCTTGTCAGGAAAAATATGTATGCCCACAAGATTTAAAGCAAGAAGAGAGATGTGGGACTAATTTATACCACTTATTAGAAAAATATGATACCAATTGTTACAGTTTACAAATGTACGCATTGATACCAATTATTAATATATTTCCACAAGATATAGAATTATAGTACTGAATACATTTCATTTTATTAGAGCTGTATGTTTTAAAGTAAAGTCGCTCCCCCTAAGATTGTGCATTTTCTTTAAGCTTATACCTTGAACACAATACAAGTATGTTATTCTAGAAGAACAACATAAGTTTTAAAATATTCAGTATTTATAAAAGATGTAGGATATGTGCAGTGATTTTGAAAAATTTCAGTAGCATTTTGTCTAAAAACGTGATTTATCCCATAAAAATCTGTCAATTTCAAAACATTTAAATATGTATGCACAAGCAACTGCAGATGATTCAAATTAAATGAGCTAAGTGTAGAAATTTTAAAATCGAAAAATGGATTTTTCATGCATATCCATTTTTATTTTAGAAAATATTTCAATATATTTAGGAAAATGTCTACCAAAAATCTGGCAGTATGCCGTTTGTAAACAGGGCATTTCCCATATTAAACATGCACAAAAATATTCTCAACCAGACATTATATCGTAAGTTTTGAGCATGCAAGAACCTAATATATCTACCAGCAGACAATTTCACATCAACTGCATCCTTCATGCAGGAGGCTTTCAATTAGATAAGCATGTGTATATATATATATCAAAGCATGCAAGCCAATAAACTATCAGATATATATAAATATAAGCAAAATGACAATCACCACAAGATAGTATCTGTATGTATCTATGTATGTGTGTGGTGAGTGTGTACGGCTGAAAAACAAAAATAAAAAGCTGTTTTAGGTATTACAAACCCCAAATATAAATGTATGTAAATAAAGTATAAGATAAATAATATATAAAGCAGCTGAACTCTAAGGACTCCTCTAAGTCTCACCATCATTGTGATCATCGTCCTCATCACCACTCACCTCCATCTGATCCTCGTCGATGTCCTCATCATTCATCTCTCTTGGGCGTTCACCGAGGATATGGAAGTTCGCCTGCATATCAGACTAAAACTCTGAGAACTCGCCATAAAGAGCATCAAGTTTGGCTGAGGAGGAGGATGCCTACTCTGTCATGGAGGTTTCAAACTCTTGAAATGATGCTGTGAAACCAGTGATGGCCACCATGATCTCAGCATTTGATGGCACATGGGGCTGCTCCTATGGAATCTCCTGAGCCCCTAGACCTCTCTCAAGAATAGTAGGTAACCACATATTACCTGCGAGCTCGTACCCCATCAATTTCAGAGTAATGGAGGAGAAGACGTCAATGCTCTTTATCTTCTTTAATACTGCATATGGAGTCCTCGTGACTCTCTCTCTCTAACAAACATCCTAGATAGGATGCCTCTATATGGCAGTATGATCCTCTTTCCTACAGTCTTCACAAACATCCACCCAAGGATTGGTCTAGGAAGATCCAGCTTCTACCTCGTAAATAAACACCACATGACAAAGCAGTCCAAGTATAAGACATGATCCCTAGACCCCAACTTCGGCAAGATATTATATGAAATCAAGTGGTGTACCACCTTTGCTTCCAAAGTCAATGATTTGTAACTAGGGGTGTGTGCCAGATCTACCACGGGATGAGACATCACAAGATACAAGAAAGTGCTCACGATGAAGTCCTACTCATTTATCCAGATCGAGGTGGAGTCAGGATTGTCAAAGTTGCCTTGTTGGATATCAAACACCTCAGGTAGGTATGCGTCATTAAACTGGATGTCTGTATCAAACACTCTGGACTAGCAACCCTGGTCATCCTACCTGATGTTGGCATAGAATAGCCTAACAAGTATGGGGTAGATCCCCCTGGGCTGGAAACTTATAAACTCATACCATCCCTGGTATCAGAACATGTCTAACACATTATTAAAATACGTCTACATAAATTGAATGTCCAGTACCTTACCAAGGATAGGATCCTTGAGCGGGAAAACTTTATCATACTTGATCTGTCTCTCAGGCATGCGGAACCACTGATCAAGCACAATGCCTACCTCGGTGCATCTCTGGTCTTTAGACATGGTGGGAAGAAGTTTTTCTAAGAGATACTAGGTTAAGAATAAAAATGGAGTGGTTGAAAGTGAGGAAAACTGAATGAGCTCTCAAGAGTGGAGTGAAAATGAAGCCTTTTCCGTGGGTGAAAATATTTATACAGCATGGTTTGAGTGCCTGAATAGGAATTCGGTTGCCTGAAGTGCAATGATTATCCCTGGCACTGAGTCTGTTCGGCTGACTCAACAAAGATTTGGTTAGCTAAATTTCAAGCATCTTTTCAGTTTTCCAATGTTCTATAGCCCGAACTCATTTGTTCATCAAAGTTCGGTTGGCTAAAATACAAATTCGATTACCCAAACTGTGTTCGGTTGCCCGAATGATTTTGAACTAAAAAGTTTAGCAACCCGAGTAACATCAACACGCTGGTCAACATTCTAAATTCGGTCACCCAATGAGAATAAGCTGAAATGGTTCAGCCGACCAAACTATGTTGATTTCTCTTCCTTTGACCTTTTCTTAATATATATGACCCCCTATGATTTAGATATAAGACCTAACATTTATGGAGTCTTCCTATTCTATTCAATTGGCACTTAGAATAGCTTCAGATCAAGAGGGGATGGAATTGGATTCTTCTTTTACTCTCCACACTTATTTCATTTTAACCCCTTTCCTTTTGAACAAACAATCAAACTTGGTATGTCCCTTCTTTTTACACAACGCACAGTAGATAAGGGTATAAGTACCGGAGGAGGTACTAGCATAACAATCAAATTCTCTCACAAAGTACCCCATATACGGATTTTTCTTCTTTCTATTTCTAATTCTGTTGTATCCTATACCTTCCCTATCTAAGGTCATCTTCTGTGATCCTAGAAACTTATCAAAGTTGTCCTTACCTTTAGTGAATGTGTGGATGATCTTAGACTGGTCTTCTATTTTCTTTTCTAGCTCTTGCATTTTTAAATTTTTAGGACCCTTGCAAACATCTTGTAATTTAATGAACTCTTTAGTCATATTGTTTGCTTTTTATTCAAGTTCTGCAATCGAAAGATCTTTATTATTATCACTAGAGATTTTGGATTTCAAGAAAAACATTTCTTTTTCTAATGATTCATTCTTGTTCACTAATCTTTTGATTTTTTGGTCATTTTCTCTTTCAGCAAGAACTTTATATTCTCATTCTTTCATACATGACTCATATTTGTTCTCCAAAACAGTATATTTCTTATTAGATTTAACAAGTGACTTATGAATTCTAACATAATCAATTTGAAGTTCTTCATAAGTAGGCATACTTTCACTATCATTACTATCACATGATTCAGAATCAAATACATCATTCAAATCATCACATGAATCATTTTCATATTTGTCTAATAAAATGGAAGGAGTCGAGATTACCTCATTATTAGTCAAAACAACAAGGCACGGGTTACCTCCTTCAAGATTTGTAGATCTTGAGTCACAAGGAGTGATCACTTTATTTTGCATGGATGCTCCATATCTCCTCTCAAGTTCATCCCAGATCTCTTTAACACTGCTACATGCCATAAGCTCACATAAAATATCATATTCTAAAGCATGCAGTAAGGTATTCATAGCATCAAAATTCACTTGCACTAAGTTCCTATCATTATCATCCAACTCATATTCAGATTTAGGAACATTAACACAATCAATGGTTTTTACATGAACAATATCACCCTATTCAATGACTTTCCAAAACTTCCAATTTAAAACTTTCACAAATACAATCATTCTAAATTCCCATGCAGCATAATTTTCACCACAGAATACTGGAGGGTGCGTAACTAACATTCCCTCGCATGAAAGCGATGCACTAACACGAGTCATCATGATCTTTTACTAAGTAATGTTTAAGTCTAAGTGACGAGGCTCTGATACCAAATGTTAGCTTTGCTGCAATCCTAAGAGGGGGTGAATTGAAGATTTAAAAATTATGCCTAGGTTTTACTAATTCAACAATCAATATTACGCAACCTAGGAGGCATTCTAAACAGTTTCAAACCCAAGCAAATATTTAACCAATAAACATATAGGTGTATAAAATAAAGTGCGGAAAATAAACCGACACCGGATATGTTATTGGGGTTCGGCCAAAGTGTCTACATCCCCTCCTTGGCTCACCAGCACAAGGATTCCACTACGGCTCACTTAACTGGTGGAGCGGCACTGGTTACAATCAAGACAATCGGGGCTGACCTCAACCTACACCTCACCAGGATGGTGCACCTAACTTTCCTTACCGGGTCTAAGATATTCCGGGACTATTCCACAAGGCTAGTCTCTCTCTTCAAGCCCACGCCTAGAATACAACAAATGTATATGAAATTTTGTGTACACGAAAATATGCTTCTTCACAAGCAGATATGTACCATAGTATAGCTCAAACAATAACGCAAGCTCGAATGATAGAAAATATGCTCAGTACTTAATGATGTGTGCTAAACACTCAATCAAGTATAGATAAGCAATCAGGATCTAGAGTGTATATCTAAGCAAGCTTTGAAACACAATATTGAATATCACAATATTAGTTTAGGGTTTCAAAAGATGCTAACAAAATGATTCAAACAATCTCAAAAATATGTTCTCAATAAACTAAGCACAAGAGATGTTTGAATGCAAACTTGAAAATAATTTTTGCACACAAAAATATGGGCTAAGGTAACTTGCAATGACAATGCAAGAACCACAAGCATCTAAATCTTCCCACACAAAATCTATTAAATAAAATCAGTGGGAAAACCTTAAGCTTTACTCTCAATGGTAAAATCAATCAAAGAGCACAACAAATGAGAGTATTAAACTAATGAGAATGAAGCACAAATACTCTAGCACACTCACAACTATTGGATAATCAAGAAAAATGAAGTTTTTGAGTGTATGGGAGTAGTATAGACCAAAATAGAATTTGGGAAATTTTAGAGAATTTGGCCTTAATGATTTTGCTAATCATTGCTAATTTTTGCAAATGAGCTAGTATATATAGGCAAGGGGCAAATTATGACCGTTGGGAACATATAGGGTATTATTAGTTTTGTTTGAAAACCAATTAAGAAAATTAACCCTGTTTACCCCTCTTTAATCTCAATAATAATAAAAACAACCAGAGAGTTTCGAGTGCCCGATTCATGGTTCGGGTGCCCGAATAGACATAGTGCAAAAAGGTATTTTTATGGTTCGGGCCCTTGAATAATAGCTTGGTTTGCTGAATCAAGTGATTCCTCAAAAGACCGCGTTTTGGGTGCCCAGTCTGAAGTTCGGTTAACCGAACTCACAAGTTTGGTCGCCTGAGGCTATTTTAAACGTTAAGGTTTGGGCAACAGGGTTGGTGAAAAGTGACCTAACATAGGTTCGGTCGGCCGTGGAAGATGTGTGCAATTTGGTTCAATTTGCCGAACACAGGTCAACATGTTGATCAGTCCACGGTTCAGTCAATTGAGGCAATTCGAACTGCCAGGTTTAGTCGCCCGACCACTCACAAAATTTGGCCTTTCAGTACAATTTTTCTCTAGTTAATTCCCCTAATAAATTATGGGATATTGGGGACTTAGTGCACTATATGTAGGAACCTAAAGTCCAACTAAGGTCATTTTGAGCATACCTACCTATCATGCATGATACAACTTATTACAAGTCATATTGATGTACAGTCCATAATTAAATTACATCCCAGAATGAAGAAAATGAAAATAATTACAACTATTACACAATTTTCTTCAATCTTCTTCTTGATCACCGTACGCCATCATGATATAGCTTTCTGTTCGAATACACACGTAAAGTGAACCTGCATGCAAGCCTCAGTACAATCATTAGTACCAAATGTATTTTTCATTATCAAAACCAGGATATGATCAACTAGGTTAATACATTTAACTATTGAAATGAATTCAGTGATGAATCATATGACGATTCTTGTGATGAAAGCATGTCTTCTTATGAAGAACTGCAAAAAGAGTTATTTCAAGTGCATAAGATTCTAGTAAAATAGTCTAAAAAGAATATTATTCCGAAAAATGTAAATGAAAAGTTAGCAAAGGAATTAGTAGATTTGAAAGAATCTCATGCCGCTCGTGAAAAAGAAAAGGATTTGAAAATCACTAGTTTAGAAAGTAAAGTGAAAGACTAGTCTGAAATAGTTTGTAAATTGACAAGTGAAAACGATAACTCAAAGAAATCCTTTGGAATTAAAAGAAATATCAATTTCGGGTTCCTCATCTAAATCCTATGGTCATAATTATTTTTATAAAAATAGGATTAACAAATCAAATCTCTCAAGCAAAACATGTCTATATTGTGAAAAGAAAGGGCACATTCATTATGTACACTTGCTCATTTAGATGTACTAGAGGCAAAGAAAGAAAGACAGTATGGGTTGTCAAGAAAACAAACCCCTTAGGACCCAAGGAAGAATGGGTACCAAAAATAATTACATATTTTTTTAGAATAGTTCTTCCTTAGATGTTAGGATTAGTTATTTAAAAAGAATTAAAGTAAAAGGGGATAGTAATGACTAAGCACTTGGATAATGGATAGCACGAGATGGCAAACAAAGTCTCCCTGCAGTTCTGTCCACAAAGCCTCCCTGAGATAACACCAATCTCCCTACAACTCTATCCACAAAGCCACCTTTGAGATAACACTAATTTCCCTACAGCTCTGTCCTTGCGAATCTTCAAACCAAGACCCTTCTTGGTCGTACCCAAAACCTTCATGTCAAATACACTTGTCAATAGATTTCCCAGCTGATAAACCTCAGTTAAAGCCTTCTCAAGCAATAACATGTCATTCACACATAACAGATACATCACTGACTCGCATCCTATCACCCTCTTCCATCCTGAAATTTCCACCAACTCCCATACCTAGCTCTTATGCAATACCTCCATTTCCTCCACCATAACACTCGTCCATCTTTTTTTAACGTTGTTGTGCACTGCAACTTGAAAAATAGTAGGAACCTTGCTGGTAGTAATGAATTCATAAAACACCAGAACGCCAAATTTATACCTAAGTGGTGGTCTGATAATGCATCTAGCCTCTCCGTGATCCCGCTAGTCTCCTAAGCTAAAACTCCCTGCAATATGATCAATGTCATCTCTGCCCTGATTTTATAGCTCCACCTGCATCACATACCCATTTATACTATAATACCGTTGACCCAAGATAGAACTCCCTGCATTTCTGCCCTAAGTATCTAACTCCACTTAAACCACATGTTCATTGTTGTTATAGTTTTCTAGCATTTGTTTCTCTTCCTTTACCTGAGTACGCTTGTAACACCCCGACCCCGAGGGGGCTGGGATATTAACTTTTTGCTACTAATTTACAGCGGAAGTAAATAAACTCAATTATTATTAAACCAGAGCACTAATTATCCATATTACACTCATTTATTTCAAAAAAAATAAAAATTTCATAAGCATAAATATCTGGCATCATACTAATATTTCTAAACAGTCTTTATTTTTCTATCTCCACCCGCATGCTTGCTAAGCCTGATTTCGAACATGCTCTTCAGAGTTATCTGAAATAAAAATATGATTGGAGTGAGACGACGCTCAGTAAGTAAATAAGATTATTATTAGTGTGTGGCAAAAATGAGCTTTTTAAAAATTTCGTAAAATGATATTTAATATTATAACTTCAAAACTAACTCTAGAATAAATATAAATTTAAAAATTTCTGCATAAAACTTTTGTCATCAATTTCAACAGTAAAATTTTATAATCATATACTACAACTGTTAAATTAAATTTTTAACTTTAATACTGTATAAATATTTAATGTTAAATATACATATACTTTTCCTTATACGTTTTCTTTAGATCGTCATTTAAGCACTAAAATGATCATTTTCATGTAAACTTATACTTTTCCTTCAAATCATCAGTAACTTTGTACACGTAATTAAATATGTATAAACATATATTGTAAAAACCACCCTTATGCCTATTTGCCGTAAGTCATGTTTACCCCCATGACTGGGTTGTGCGGTCCGAAGACTGGACTTAGCTAGCTGGCCGACCAAACTAAATCAACGTACGTAAACTTTAAGTGAGATTTTCCTTATTAAGTCCTGGTCCGAAACCAGGTGTGCACTCAGGAGAAATCCACTAACATAAATAACCACTCTGTAAACAGTGTGGGTGCACTCTGATCCGTATAAACTTTAAGCTACGGTACCGAGTATCTATAACTTTGAACTTTCGTTGCCATAAGGGGTTTGAAAATCATCTTATTATAATTTATGCAATTTAAAATAATATCGTGAAAATCTCATCTTTACTCATATTTACATAAAAAAAAATGTAACGTAAATAAACTCATGCCACACAATTTTTTGTGTTAAAAATATATATAATTTTATTTTTGAATAGAAAGAAATGCTGAAAATTTACCCAAGGGGATTGGAACATTTCTTAACCCAAAAATAGATGCAAGTATATTAAAGATAGAACTGGTATAATTAAATATGCGTAAAAATAAACTCATGGAAATTTTGTGGAACTAAGTAACATAATTAAAATTTACGTACAAAATAAGCTCGGGTATGAATTTAAAATAAAAAGAAACTAACATAATCAAAATTTACTTACCTTCTTCCTTACGAACACTATAACTATCTTTAAGAAATGAGATCGGAAAGAGTGGGTGATTGAGAACTTACTCAAAAATTTTCTCTCCACCACAATTTCTTTCACTCACTAATTCTTCTCTTCCTTGAAAAATTGTTGTGAAAAATGAAGGTTGAGAGCTTCCTATTTATAGGAAAATTTTGGGGAAGAAATGAAATTTATAAAAGTGTGGGGAGATGGGTGAAATTATAATTTTTAAAAATTAAAGAATGGGCAAGGTATGGGTTGTGTATGGGATAGGGATGGAGGCCATGTGGGAGTGCTTGCCACCATTCCCACTAAATAATTTTTTAATTAATTACTTACCTACTTAATTAATCAATTACTTAATTAATTATTTTATTATCTTATTATTTTTTTTTCCTAATCATTATTATCATTATTATTATCATTGTTATTAATTTTAAACTACTTTTAGTATTTATTTATTTTATTATTTATTTTTGAACAAGAATTAAATTTAAATTTTGAAAACTCATGTGGGCCCCACATGGTCTTGTGGGCCCCACACGGTCTTGTGCGCCCCACACAACTTCGAGACCCGAATGGATTCTACATAACTCGAATAACTCTTATACGATTTTATGCATCGTACATAGCTTTGAGACTTGTGTAAACCTCCATACGGCTTCCGGACTCATGTGGGCCCCACACAGTCTTGTGGGCCCCGCATAGGATACCTATATTATTATTATTTTATCATATATTTTTTCAAATTATATCAGTTAAAACATTATTTTATGTACTTATTTACGTATATAAACAATGTCTTGTGGCTCCGGGACTCATGTGGACCCCACATAGTCTTGTGGGCCCCACATATGATACCTATATTATTATCATCTTATGATGTATTTCTACAAATTATGTCTGTCAAAACACTATTTTATGTATATATACTTATTTACGTGTACAAACAGTGTCTATCCTGTTTATCCTATGAAATTCCATTTTGACCAGGCCGACCTCCAGGGAGCGACTGAGCCGCAATGGTCTCTGAGCACTCGCTAAGACAAGGTCTTTCTTAGGCATCAAACATGGAATCAAGGATCCTACAGAAAAACACTTCTGTATTGATATTACTATTTTTATTATTTTATTATTATTGTACTTTAATCATATATATATATATATATATATATTTTTGGGTCATCACAACGCTACTACCTCATGGCTTTCTCACCAAAAACCATGTCTCTACTGATCACCACCTTGTTTTCCATAGGATCACCTAACTAGAACCTACCTTTCTTATACCCTAAAAAGATGTACTATCTGGACATTACACCAAGCCTAGATCCCACCTCACTAGAAAAGTGCATTTGTGGACATCCACTCAAACCTAAGTAGTATACCGAAAAACCTGCCCACAATTCTCCTGCAACTCTACCATCTAGTGATACCTTTGGCGATTGACCAAACGAGAAACACGACATACTCACTAACTTCACCAAGAAGTCCCTTGTTGTCCTACTCACAAAACTCTTTGAACTGAACTAGCGTACTCAGTCCCAATGTCGGAATTGAGGATTTCTCTCCCAATCTGGTTTTCTACCTCAACCACAAGTTAAACCTGGCAAACACCTCAGATTTGTGCCATATGAGATACACCAAGACCTTTAGTGATAAACTCATGAAATACATATGTCTACCTCGTGATGCTATCGTCACCGGTTCCCAAACATCTGAATACATGTAGTCACCTATATGCCCTAACTGCATATGCCACAAAACATCTAACTCAAATTCTACAATTGGAGCTCCACCTACAACTATGATACCCTGCAGAGTATAGATATTTCCTGCTACCTTTTGTCCTTTCATCACCATCAAGTCACCTTCACAAACTTTCATTTCCCCACTTTCAAACTTGTAAGTATACCTATTACAATCTAAAGCACTCAATGAAATTACATTCTTCCTTAGATCAGGTACATGTGTTACATCATATAAGGTTCTCACAAAACCATTATTCATTTTGATTTTGACATTTCCAATACCAATTATTTTGCATGAAGTATCATTTCTCATCAAAACAAAACTAGTATTAATTGACCTATAGGTGTTGAACCATTTTCTATTTGATGTCATGTGATAAGAGCGTCCAGAATCTAGGATCCAAGAATTCATGAGGCACTCTGAACCCGATGAAACATATAGCATATCACCATCACTGCTACCTGAGTCTCCTTCCACTACATTTGTAGATTTTGATTAACCTTCGTGATTTCCAGCATTCCCTTTCTTCCATTCTGGACATTTCAGTTTTATGTGCCTAATTTTACCACACCTAAAACACTTTATGTCCTTCTTCTTCCCGAACTGCAATCGAGATCCGCTCCGGGAGTTACATCTCCCACGTTCCTAGATACCCTTCACCACAAGCCCTTCACCATGTAAAATTTCATCGTTGGCCATCTTTCTTTGATGAAAACCGAGCAATATGCTTGTCACCTCTTCCAAATTCAGGTTTTATTTGCCCTATGTCAAAGTGGTAACCAAATTCTTATACGTGTGAGACGCAAGTAGGGAATTCAATCAGCGTCTTATCTTCCTCCTCAAACTTTACATCAACATGCATCAAATCACTTACAATCTAATTTAATGCATTGATTTGTTGGTTCAAATTCAAACCCTCCACCATCTTAAACCAATGCAACTTTTTCTTAAGAAATAATTTGTTCAATAAAGACTTAGACATATACTGGCTTTCTAGTTTTTGCAAAACTACAGTCAGAGAATCCTCATCCATGACATGACACAACACGTCATCAGCTAAACAAAGTCAGATGTTTGATATATACTTCCTTTGCCTCCAATTCATTCAAACTCGCATCATCCATGCCTTCTAGTTGAATTCCATATAAGGCCTTCACCATACCTTGCTACACTAAGAGATCCTTCACCCTTCTTTACCATAAACCGAAACTTCCAATTCTATCAAACTTGACAATGTCAAATTTCATGGACAAAGTACCATAAGTCATTACAACATTGCTCTGATACCAATTTTTTGTATAAAATCGAATGCACAGTGGAATAAGTAATCATACAAGCATAGCACTTAATAGTGAATAATTCAAAAATAACAATCACAATGACTGTAATGAAAGCAATAGAAATAAAACAAGAAATTACGTGGTTCGGCACTTACATCCACAGGAGCAAACAACAATAATTCACTATCTTCTTGTCCAAAGGACATGAATAATACATCAACCCTCTGTACAACCATCCTCTACAAATAAATCACAAATGACATATAAATAGAGTTCCCAAAGGTTTTCCCTCCAAATCTCAACCAACTTAACATCCCTCTTTCAAAATTTGAAAATCTGCGATAGGTTCTCGAGCCAAACCGTCGATGATTTGCCTTGCTACACCCTGATTTCCTTCATGCTTTCCCTTTGTACATGCTTTCCACTCAATATGTGAGCCACATATCACAAGATGTGCCAACCTTTTTCTATAAATTATCCCCAACCAAGATTCTATTCCTAACTGCTAACCACATGAAAGTTGACACCTTAGTCGAAATGAATTTGTTCCAAATCATTTTGTGATCCAATCCTGAATGTCTACTCAAGCTAGCACACTAGATAGCATTATAGATGCTCTCCATTGTGAATCACTTACTTCTGGATGGTTTCAAACTACAGATGTCTTGCCTGCTTTGAACAAGATTGACATTTTTAAACATATCAAGCAATCCGTCCAGATCCACTGTATGATCACCTCTGAGTCTTCTATAAAAATAACATTCCAAGTTGGGTATTTTGGCTTGTCTCTGACCATAGTGGCAGCCTTGGCCTCTTTGTGAATGGCCCAATTAAACAAATTTAGGAACAAATATTTCATAGGTTTATCATCCACCCAAATATCTTACCAAAAGGATGTTTTGTGACCGTTTCCAATAGATATCTCCACTTAACTCCATAAAAACTCACTGTTCCTGATAATTCCCTTCCATAGACCATTGACATGTTTCTTCTTGCTAACTAACGGGTTCCAAGACTCAAGCCCATACCCATGTTTTAAACAAAACATGTTTCTCCACATTGTGTTTGCTTCGGAGCAAAAGCACCAACTCTATTTACTTAGAATAGCCACATTCATCCACTTCAAGTTTTTGATACCCAACCCTCCTTGCTGCAACTTCGAGTAAACCTGGTTCCATTTGATTATCATATATTTGAAGGACTCTGAGTTACCTTTCCAAAGGAAGTTGCGATGGAGTTTTACAATTCTTTCAGTAACACTTGGAGGCAAAGGCAGTAGAGAGAGAAAATAAATAGGTAGGTTAGACAAAGAAGATTTAATCAAAGTTATTCTACCTCCTAGTGATAGATATCTAGCCTTCCATTAGGTAACTTAGACTCTAATTTTTCTAACACTGGGTCCCATATATCTTTAGCTCCCTCCTTGTGGCCAAGAGGAAGTCCCAGATAAGTCAAGGGGAAACTACTAAGTCTATACTTGAGAATTTTAACACAATTTTAACGACCCAAAGAATTTTTCAGCTCCTCATCAACGAACACAAAGGATTCGTCGATGAGGGTATAAGAGGAGCTCATCGACGAGGACAAGATTCGTCGACGAGAAGATGCCGAGAGAGGATTTGTGAAAACCTGAAATTCGTCGATGAGGGTTGAAGTTCATTGACGAACTTCCTACAGGACTCGTCGACGAGGTGACGTGGCTCGTCAATGAATCCCGCTATATAAATAGGGTTAAACGAGAATTTTCAATCATTTTTCTGCGCCGAATCTCTCTCTCTCTCTCTCCTTATACGGTTTCTCCTCCTTCTCTCTAAGATTTTGGGCTGGATTTTTGTCGATTCGAGGATCTGAAGCTACCACGATGCTCCTAGAAAAGTTCTTTGCAAATCTATCGAAGCGGATCATCGGTGGGGTTGTGGTAGAAACCATCCCAAATCCAGGATAAGGTTTTCTACTCAATATTTGGATTTTTGACAGATGAAGAAAGCGTAGTACGCATAGAAATACAGATTTTAGTTCTGGGAAATTTCATTTTTAGGGTGTTGAACGGGGAACCCTGTGGGTGCAGGACATATTTTCTTAGGGGCTTTTCAAGAATCAAGTAAGGGGATAAACTAAGCTAGTATTTTATGAAAAATACGTATATTCTTATAGCATTTGATTTCAGGAAAATAAATATATTTATATATGATTTATATTTGGGAAAATACTGTTAAAAATGATGGTATGTTAAATATGCGAAAAACCTTTTAGTGCGGCATGAGTAGAAATTGTTAAGAAATTCTGTTTTCTGGGAATGTGTTAATGATACGGATTTTTATAATGGAAAACTGGCGTACGGGCCGAGATTTTTATATGTTTCGCCGCCGTACGGGTTGTGCTATGGATGTGATTTGCCAGCATATGGGCTAAGCTATGTATATGATTTGCCGGCGTATGGGCCGAGCTATGGATGTGATTTGCCAGCGTACGGGCTGAGCTATGTATATGATTTTCCAGTGTACGGGTCATGCTATGGATGTGATTTTCCAACATATGGGCTGAGCTATGTATATGATTTTCTGGCGTACGGGCTAAGCTATGGATGTGATTTGTCAGCGTATGGGCTGAGTTATGGATGTGATTTGCCAGCGTACGAGCTGTGCTATGATATGATTTGCCAGCATACGGGTCGAGTTATGGTAAAATGTGTAATATCGGCGTACGGGCTAATGATTTTCATGATATACGTATATATGCAAAGTGATATGATTGATTTGATAATTAATGATATGAAATATCCATGTATCATAGTTTCAGTATATGGTATATGATATCAGAACCTGCTTAGCTTGGTCTAGGCTAGCACTTGCACGGTACCGTTGCTATGTGTCCATGGTCATCATGATCATGATATCTGTGTTAACGTCGATGTACAAAGTGCTGTGAGATTGGATGGTCGATGTGGTTTTTAGGAAGGTGTGAGTGCCCCTAGTGTACGGACCAAGTCTGGTAGACCCATCATACTTACAGACTGTACTTTTGACTTGACAGTGGTCAGCCAACCATTATCAAGTCCCACCTTCGAGCCACACAACCCAGTCATGTGGGGGTGATACATGACAACATCCAGTTAACCTACCAGGAATGTTTTTGTATTATTATTGTATGAAATGAAATATGTTTATGAAAATGCAGTATGTTCCGCCATGTTTTTGATGATATATATGCTTTCCCAAATTTGACATAACAGTTACTGAATATGTTTTGTATGGTATATGTATAATACGGAATACTCATGTTGCCACACACTGATATTAGTTTATTTCCCTTACTGAGAGGTGTCTCACCCCAAAATTTTATAAACTTTTCAAGAGCCCCAGATAGGAGAGTGGGAAAAGCCCCGCTGATCTAGTGTTGTTTGTCTGCCCTCTTTGAAAGGTAAGTTTTAGTAGGGACAGTTGGATTTTGTGGGAAGTGTCCCTAGATCTTGTTCTTGGGATGTATATACTGAAATACAATAGATATAGTGACGCTGGTATTTATGGTAATGTGATGGATGTTTTCGTATTTATAATATTGTGATTGTATGTTTCCTGCTACTTAAGCTTCCGTTATGTGTTCTGATGTAACCCTGGTAGCCATGGGTCCAGGTGGAATATGATCTGCTGAGTTGAGTTTTGTGATTTTGTAATATGGAAAAAAATGTAAAAATTAAGCAGGTCGCCACAGTTTGGTATCAGAGCCTAGGTTGCTATAGACTTTAGAATGCAGCAGAAACAATACCAGAGTTTAGGAAATGATTTGAGGTTTTGTTCTACAGTCTAAAGGCAGGGCTTTCGTGGTAGTTTCTGTGTTTTCCCTAGGGTGATGATTTCAAGAAAACCATAGTAAGCTATTGTCGGGTTTTGTTCCTAGAATGTAGGACTAGGGATTAGAAATAAGTTGAAAATGTTGAGATAAGTGGTGAGGAAAGGTTAAGTTAGATAAGGATAGGATTTCTAAGTTGCGTTTGTTGTTTTCAGGATGGATCCAGGAGGCAGTAGTGCCCATGCGAGTGGCAGTGATGGAGCAATGCCTTCGGGTGCAGCTGGGACCGACTTTGATGCAGTATTATGTGGCGTGGCTCAGCAGGTTCTAGCTGAGATCGCTAGGAGCTCGAGGGAGCAGGGCGGTCCATCTGCAAGCCATGGGTGAACCATAGAGAAATTTACAAAGATGAATCCTCTAACATTCTCAGGTGGAGTCGATCCTGCAGCCGCTGAGAATTGGATGCAACAGACTGAGAAAGTTTTGGTTGTGTTGCAGTGTACCAAGGAACAGAGGGTCCTCTTTGCCACTTATAGATTGACAGGAGAGGCCGAGAGGTGGTGGACTTCGATGAGACTGCTAGAGCAGCAGAGGGTGACTCCTATAGCCATGACATGGGACCAGTTTAAGGAGTTGTTCTTCGATAGATATTTTCCAACTACTGTCAGGGAGGCTAAAGTGGAAGAGTTCCTGTGTTTGAAACAGAGAGAGTTATTAGTTCAGCAGTATGCGGCACGTTTCATCGAGCTCTCTCCTTTCACCCCGTACATTGTTCCTGATGAAGTGAAGAAGGCTAGGCAGTTTGAGATAGGCTTGAGGTGGAGTATATTCAAGTAGGTGGTGGTGCTGCGGATCTAGGACTTTGCTTAGTTAGTCGACAAGCCAGCCTTGGCAGAGATTGGTGAGCGTCTCGATGCAAAGGAGCAGGGACAGAGGAAGAGATTTGCATCTACAGGCTACTAGCAGGGTCATAAACCGGGTCAATGGAGGAGAGGAAATCATGGCAGAAGGTGGAGACAGGAGACTGAAGGACATGAGGTTCAAGCAGTGCAGGGTCCTCTAGTCTTCTAGACTTGTGGTAGGAGGCACTGGGGAGAGTGTCAAGCAGGAGGGGTGGTGTGCTATCGCTGTGGTAGATCAAGGCATATGGTGTGAGACTGCCTTATCCCACCAGATGCAGTTCCAACTCCCAAACCATACCAGGGAGGTTATCAGGCGCCACGTGAGGGCCAGCAGAGGAATATGGCTCCAGCCAAGGTGTTTACTCTGACGCCGGGTGAGACTGAGATGGCAGGTGATGTGGTGACAGGTATGGTTATTATGCTTTCTTTTAAAGTTATTGCATTGTTTGATTTAGGAGCTACACACTCGTTCATGTCTTTAGGGTGTGTTAAATTATGTGGGGCTGAAACACAATAATTAGATGTTGAATTGTTGGTATCTACACCGACTGGGTCAGCAGTGAGGTGTAGAGGGTGCTCAGAGGTTGTCCAGTTGATGTTCAAGGAAAGACTTTGTCTGCTGATTTGATAGTGTTGGACATGCATAGGTTTGATATTATTTATGGCATGGATTGGCTAGCAACTAATTTTACCAGCATAGATTGTCGAGCACGAGAAGTGACATTTAGACCTCTGGGGAAAGCGGAATTCAAGTTCGAAGGGTTGCAGGTGCAATCCTTGCCTCAGCTAGTTTCAGCTATCCAAACCAAGAGACTACTACTAAGTGGTTGTCAGGAGTTTGTGGCAATTTTGAAGGAGATGTTAGAGAATGAATTGAAATTTGCTAGCACGACTGTAGTAAAGGAATTTACAGATGTTTTCCCAGATGAGTTACTAGGCTTGCCACCTGATTATGAGGTAGATTTCCCTATTGATCTACTTCCAGGTATAGTACCGATTTCTAAAGTACCGTACCGGATGGTGCCAGCACAGTTGGCAGAATTGAAGAATCAGTTGCAAGATCTACTTGATAAGGGCTTCATACGACCCAGTGTATCTCTATGGGGAGCTCCAGTATTATTTGTGAAGAAGAAGGAGGGTAAAATGAGGATGTGTATAGACTATAGGGATATTAATAAAGTGACAATCAAGAATAAATATTCTCTACCCCGTATAGATGATTTTTTTACCAGCTCCAGGGTACATGGGTGTATTCAAAGATTGACCTCAGATCTGACTATCATCAAGTGAAAGTGAAAGCAAAAGACGTCTTGAAAATGACCTTCAGGACCAGGTACGGGCATTACAAGTTTCTTGTTATACCGTTTGGTTTGACGAATGCTCCTTCAGTATTTATAGACATGATGAACAGAGTCTTCCACCAATACCTAGACCAATTTTTTGTTGTTTTTATTGACGATGTACTGGTCTATTCGAGGAGCTATAGGGAGCACGAGATACATTTAAGGCAGGTTTGCAGACGCTTTGGGAAAAGAAGTTGTATGCCAAGTTCAGTAAATGTGAATTTTGGCTTGAAAAGGTCGTGTTCTTGGGGCATATTGTATCTGGAGACAGTATTTCTATGGATCCTAGTAAGGTTGAGGCTGTAGTGAATTGGGCTAGACCGAGAAATGTCTAAGAGATCAGAAGTTTCTTAGGGCTAGCTAGATATTACCGTCATTTCGTTGATGGATTCTTAGCTTTGTTAGGACCTTTGACACGACTGACGAGGAAGAATGTCATATTTGAGTGGGACGACAGTTATGAGCAGAGTTTTCAAGAACTGAAACAAAGATTAGTCATAGCACCAGTATTGGTTATCCCATCAAGGGGTGAGGGGTATGTCATTTACAATGATGCATCCTTAAAGGGACTTAGCTGCGTATTGATGCAACATGGCAAGGTAGTGGCCTATGCTTCCAGACAATTGAAAGAATATGAAAAGAACTACCCTACACATGATCTTCAATTGGCTACAGTAGTACACACATTGAAATTTTGGAGGCATTATCTGTACAGTGAACAGTGCGAGATTTTCTTCAACCATAAGAGGTTAAAATATTTCTTCACCCAGAAGGAATTAAATATGAGGCAGAGAAGGTGGTTAGAGTTGATTAAGGATTTTGTTTGTACCATCAGTTATCACCCAGGGAAAGCAAACGTGGTAGCTGATGCGTTGAGCAAGAAATCACGGAAACCAATGTTGGTGGTTATAGAGATCCAGTATCTGATCATGATAGATCTAGAGAGACTTGGCATAGAGTTGGTAGAGAGTGATCTTCCAATGTGTATTGCCAGCCTAGTAGTATAGCCTACTTTGCAAGAAAGAATTAAAGTCGCTCAAAAGGAAGACCCAGAATTAGCAGAGGTGATGGATAGAGTGCAAAATGGTCAGGGGGAGGAATTCAATATTGCAGATGACGGAGTTTTGCGGTTCCGTTCCAGATTATGCGTTCCTGCTGATACAGAGATCAGAAAGACTATTTTAGAGGAGGCTCACAGATCTTTGTATACAGTTCATCCCGGTAGTATGAAGATGTACAGAGATCTGCGAGAGTCATACTAGTGGAGTGGTATGAAGAGAGAGATCGTCGAGTATGTAGCCCAGTGTTTGACGTGCTAGCAGGTAAAGGCTGAGCACTAGAGGCTGACAGGGCAGTTGTAGCAGTTATTTATTCATGAGTGGAAATGGGATCATATATCCATGGACTTCGTGTCAGGACTGCCGATGGCGTTACATGGCCAGAATGTCATCTGGGTGATTGTTGATCATTTGACTAAGACCACTCACTTTTTACCTATCAAGATCAGCTACTCCCACAACCGTTTAGCGGAGATCTACATTCAGGAGATAGTTCATTCTTATGGGGTGCCAGTATCGATTGTGTCAAATCAAGACCCGCGTTTTACGTCACATTTTTGGAGAAGTCTGCAAGAAGCACTAGGGTCTCAATTGTCTTTTAGCATAGCATTCCATCCTCAATCAGATGGGCAGAATGAGAGGATAATACAGATATTAGAGGATATGCTCCGAGCATGTGTATTAGATTTTCGAGGTAGTTGGACTTAGTTCATGCTGCTGGTGGAATTTGCATATAATAACAGTTATCATACCAGTATTGGCATGGCATCGTTTGAGGCTTTATACGGTAGGAGATGTCATTCTCCTTTATTTTGGGATGAAGTGGGTAAGCGACGAGTAGTGGGGTCAAAGCTTGTGCAGCAAGCGCATGATAAGGTTCCGCTTATCAGAGATAGGTCAGTGCAGCTTAGAGCCAACAGAAAAGTTATGTTGATAATCACTGCAGGAATCTGGAATTTGATGTGGATAATCATGTGTTTTTGAAGATAGCTCCATTGAAAGGGGTTATACTATTTGGGAAGAAGGGTAAACTTAGTCTTAGGTTTATCGATCCATTTGAGATTCTAGATAAAGTAGGACCGGTAGCCTACAAGCTAGCTTTACCACCTCTATTGTCCAGGATCCACGACGTATTCCATGTTGCTATGTTGAGGAAATATGTCTCATATTCTTCTCATATCTTCAGTTATGGTGAATTAGAGCTCAGTGATTCACTGGTGTATGAGGAGGTACCAGTACAGATTCTGGATAGGAAAGTACAAGAGCTACGTAACAAGAAGATTCCTCAGGTAAAAGTTTTGTAAAGGAATCATGCAATTGAAGAGGCTTATTGGGAATCCAATGAGCAGATGAGGCAGAGGTATCTGCATTTATCCCAAGAAGTTTTATTGGGTAAAATGTAAGTAGTTAGGTAGTATTTCTTTTTCAAGTACATGTAATGGTTTAATTAGTGTAGCATTTTAGTTTTGGGAGAATTTTTCTTTTGTATATGTAATCTCCCAGGACTCAAAATGTAACCACGGTATTCCTCCGCCATAAGTGAGGGCAAGTAACAAAATAAGTAGACCCTTTTTCCTGTTAAGGGATGATGAGTTACGTGAACAGTAAATTTTGAGGACAAAATTTTATAAGAAGAAGAGAATGTAACGACCCGAGGAATTTTTCAGCTCCTCGTTGATGAACACAGGGGATTCGTCGACAAGGGTATAAGAGGAGCTCGTTGATGAGGACAGGATTCATCGACAAGAAGATGCCGAGAGAGGATTCGTGAAAACCTGAAATTCATCATCGAGGGTTGAAGTTCGTTGACGAACTTCCTATAGGACTCATCGACGAGGTGACGTGGCTCGTTGACGAATCTCGCAGTATAAATAGGGTTAAACGAGAATTTTCAGTCATTTTCCTGCGCCAAATCTCTCTCTCTATCTCTCTCCTCATTCGGTTTCTCCTCCTTCTCTCTAAGATTTTGGGCTGGATTTTCGCCAGTTCGAGGATTTGAAGCCACCACGACGCTCCTAGGAAAGTTCTCTGTAAATCTATCGGAACGGATCGTCAATAGGGCTGAGGTGGAAACCATCCCAAATCCAGAGTAAGGCTTTCTGCTCAATATTCGGATTTTTGACAGTTGAAAAAAGTGTAGTACGCGTAAAAATACTGAACTTTAGTTCTGGGAAATATCGTTTTCAGGGTGTTGAACGGGGAACCCTGTGGGTGCAGGACAGATTTTCTTATGAGCTTTTCAAAAATCGGGTAAGGGGATAAACTAAGCAAGTATTTTAAGAAAAATAAGTATATTGTTATAGCATTTGATTTCAAGAAAATAAATATATTTATATATGATTTATATTTGGGAAAATACTGTTAAAAATGATGGTATGTTAAATACGCGGAAAACCTGTTAGTATGGTATGTGTAGAAATTGTTGTGAAATATTGTTTTCTGGGAATGTGTTAATAATACGGATTTTTATAATGGAAAATCGGCATACGGACCGAGATTTTTATATGTTTTGTCGGCATATAGGTCATGCTATGGATGTGATTTGCTAGCGTACGAGCTGAGCTATGTATATGATTTGTCGGCGTACAGGCTGAGCTATGGATGTGATTTGCCAACGTACGAGCTGAGCTATGTATATGATTTTCCGACATATGGGTCGAGTTATGGATGTGATTTGCCAACGTACGGGTTGTGCTATGATATGATTTGTCAGCACGGTCCAAGCTATGGTAAAATGTGTAATATCGGCGTACGGGCCAATGATTTTCATGATATACGTATATATGCAAAATGATATGATTGATTTGATAATTAATGATATGAAATATTCATGTATCATAGTTTCAGTATATGTTATATGATATCAAAACTTGGTTGGTTTGGTCTAGGCTAGCACTTGCACGGTACCGTTGCTATGTGTCCATGGTCATCATGATCATGATATATGTGTTAACGCCACTATACAGAGTGGTATGAGATTGGATGGTAGAAGTGGATTTTAAGAAGGTGTGAGAGCTCCTGGTGTATAGACCAGGTCTGGCAGACCCATCAGACTTACAGACTGTACTTTTGACTTGGCAGTGGTCGGCCAACCATTGTCAGGTCCTGCCTTCGGGCCACACAACCCAATCTTGTGGGGGTAACACATGACAACAACCAGCTAACCTACCAGGAATGTTTTTTTATTATTATTATATGAGATGAAATATGTTTATGAAAATGCAGTATGTTCTGCCATGTTTTTGATGATATATATGTTTTCCCATATTTGACATAACAGTTACTAAATATGTTCTGTATGGTATATGTATAACACGGAATACTCATGTTGCCACACACTGGTATTAGTTTATTTCCCTTACTGAGAGGTGTCTCACCCCAAAATTTTATAAAATTTTCAAGAGCCCCAGATAAAAGAGCGGGAAAAGCCCCGCTGATCTAGTGTTGTTTGTCTGCCCTCTTTGAAGGGAAAGTTTTAGTAAGGACAGTTGGATTTTGTGGGAAGTGTCCCTAGATCTTGTTTTTGGGATGTATATACTGAAATACAGTGGATATAGTTACTCTGGTATTTATGGTAATGTGATGGATGTTTTCATATTTATAATATTGTGATTGTATGTTTCCTGCTGCTTAGGCTTCCGTTATGTGTTTTAATGTATACCTGGTACCCACAGGTCTAAGTGGATTATGATCTGCTGAGTTGAGCTTTGTGATTTTGTAATATGGAAAAAAAATGTTGAAATTAAGCAGGTCGCCACAAATATCACGTAATAAAACAAACAAAAGATAAACAACATAAAGCATTGACCAAAACCCACAGGAAATCAGCTAAACAAACCTCATATAAGCCATATCCATCTTCTCCAATTTATATAACTCATTGATAACTCTAGGGAGTTGACTACTGTTTGTAAATAACCTATTCCTCCCCCTAGCACCTTGACAAGCCAAGGCATCTGCCACTTTATATCCTTCTCTATACCAATGCTTTATCGAAAAGTCTACTCTCTCCAATAAACCAATTAGCTGCTCCCAAAAATCTCATAAATACCACAAGGAGCACCTACTTGATCTTATCCAATTTACAACAATCTTCGAATCACATTCAATATCAATACTAGTATGGTCTAAATGTTTGCAAATCTTTATTCCCTCCTACGCGGCTCTCAATTCACCTTCATTTTTTGAACAAAAATCAAAATATTTTGAAAAACCAAACACGGAAGAACCTGTATGATCTCTAAGGATGCCACCACCACCCGCTGGCCCTGGGTTTAGTTGCCTTGAGAATCATTTATGATAAAGCCTCCATAATTAGGATTAATAAAAAAAGGCAATAGTGGGTCGCCTTGTCATAGCCCTTTGGTGTTGTTAAAGCATCTTGTCGCTCCTCCATTAACCAAAATAGAGAATAAGGTGAAAGAAATGCAATAATATATCCTACCAATCCCTTTTTGCCCAAACCCTGTAATCTCCATTATGTTTGCAAGACACTGCCAATTCACATGATCAAAAGCTTTTTTCAAGTCTAATTTGCAAAGTAAGCCTTTCTATTTTGTCTTCCTCCAAAATTCAATGCATTCATTTTCCATTTAAGAAGCATCAAGAATATGTTAATTGCTCACAAACATCAATTGATTCTATGAAATTATAGAAAGCAGAACCTTTCTGAGTCGGATAGCTAAGGTTTTGGTCATAATTTTGTAGAAAATGTTGAGGAGATTGATAGGCCTGAAGCCTTTCACATTTTGTGCACCCCTTTTTTGGGAATGAGTACAATGAAAGCAGCATTTAAGATTTTTACGAAGCAACCCGCCAAATCGAACTCCCTAAAGGCTTCTATGGAATCATTTTTAAAAGATTCTCAAAAACTCAAAATGAGAGCAATGGACGTGCCATCAAGTATCGAGGCTTTGTCTCTCTTCAAGGATTTAATTGAATTCAACACATTTTCCTCTAAAAAATCCTTTCCTAATGACCTCCTCTCCTCCGCTGAGATTTTATTAAAGCTCTTGGCATCCAGTTTCCGTTTCCACGAGCTATTCTCCTTGCACAATGACTGATAATATTCAACTACCCATTTTTCATCTCCTCATAAGACTCACAAGACTTATCATTAACAACAATGTTGGAGATGTAGTTTACCTTTCTTCTAAAGGAATCCATATTGTGGAAGAACTTTGTATTTTTATTCCCTACTTTAAGCCAAATTTCTCTTGGTTTAAGTCTCCAAGAGGACTCTGCTTGATCGAGAATGAGCAGCAACTTCTTCATTAAATTATTCCTGGCATCTCTATCAGTTGCATTTAGTTGATTGCATTCTACCAAACCATTCCACCAGTCAATATCTTGTAAGAAAATTTTTATAAATATGTTGCAGTCAATGATTTTCAATTATCATGATCTTCACATCAATAACCTTTATGTAGGAAAATAAATAAATCATAAACTATAAACTTTACATACCGGAATCGGTCATATCGAACCTATCGAGAAGAACACCCGGAGAATCCGAAGAAATCGTTTCTCCCACTTTTCCTCTTTCTCTTTCCTTCCTTCACCAGATTTATGGGATCTCCTAATGATTAGAGAAGTAGAGGAAGAGAGAGGACAATCTCTTTCTTCCTATCTTTTCTTCGCAGCTAACACCACCATGTAACTATCCCTTTAGAGCTTATGAGCTTAACTCTTCCTTTCTCTTCTTTTGCTCTCTTTTTTACTCTTAGAGCTTAACTTGATGTATAACATGCCCTTCTAGCTACTCCCCATAATAGTAACTACTATATATATATAATATTATATACACATATATCTATATGTATTTATGTATAGGAATCTCTTCAAACTTCCACCATTAATTACTTATATTAAATAAGTTAACCCTTTAGTTAATCCATACAACCATTAATTATATTCTTATCATATGGGACACATACCCTACATGTGAGACCCATATCATTCATGTGGGACATATCCTTTGGGATATAAATCCTACATATCTTTCATTAACTTTTTTTTTTCTTTTTTTGGCAAAACTTTTTCTTTCTAAAATGAGGTCTTCCAACGTTTCATCTTGTACTTGAGAAACTTTAACTTTTGAGCCAAAATGTACGAAGTAAGTTCCTTCCACCAAAGATGGATGCTTTTTCGAAAATCTTATAGCTGGAGCCATGAATTGTCAAATTTAAATGGGGATTTTCCCCACATCATTCCCCCACAGTCAAGAAGTAACAAGTTATGATCAGAGATGCCCCTGGTGAGAGCTTTTTGGCACAAATTTGGATATGTTAATAGCCATTCCATTTTCCTGATTGTTTGACCATGTAAATGAAGCTCCACAAACTCCAATTTTTGTATCAACTCATTGAAACTATCCGTGCTTCTGTTTGATTTATGCGAGCCTACTCTCTCATGTGCAAATCTTACCTCACTAAAATCGCGGCAGATACACCAAGGCCCTACCATATTTTTTCTCTCTGACACCATATTTCACCCGAGCATAGGTTCTTCGATTTTATTGAAATTGAAAATTTGCCTTTAAAACAGCCTAAGAGAACAAACAGCTGAGATTATTATACCCACCACGTGAAACAGTCCATTTGAGTATGGCGAGCTTGGCTGAATCCTCAAATGTTGAATCAGTAAACTAATTTAATCTTAATTATGGGTTTCTTTAATGATTAAGACAAAACTTAATTGTCAAAGGCTAGCTTGCCATTAATTAAGACAAAACTTAATGATTGTTAAATGACTTTATGATAATTAAGATTGAAATTAAACAGTGATAGCTACATTGATTATTACAAAACATAATTGCTCAATAATTACTGAACATTAACTTGTTAAGCTTTTTATGCAGCACCGAAAGCAAAACAAAGCTCAAAAAATCCCCAACACAAGCTTGCAAACAGAAGCAAAACAGACGCAACTGATTAAAGCACGCACCTAAGTTTTAATCCAGAACCCTGCAACTTCTGCTCAGTAATTTGATCAAGACGTTCAATCATCTCATCTGTCAGATAGTTCATCCAATCCCCGACCACCCCTCGCCGGAAAAACGTATTATTTTCCTCGCCGGACGACAGCTTCGCTATTCTATTCACCTCCAGATTACTCAAATTGTCAAAACTACAGAGCTTCAAGATTTCATCCACCACCCCCTCTGTCTCTTCCTCTGCTGAGAATGGGCACCCCAAAAACTCAGCCAGACGCCTCAAGTTCACATCTGGTTTCTCTTTCAGGTCTTCATACTTCAAGAAAAACACCTTGTGAGGCATCTCCAAACTCTCTCTCCAGTACCCCAACACATGATCCCAAAAGGGTCCGTAAATGCTCACTCCCCTGCAGAACTTGTCGTACACCTCGTCGAGCGAGTTGGTGCCCATGTTGTGGAGCCTTAGCTTGTTGGTAAAGTGCCAGAAGGAAACAAAGACGTCCCTTGGATTCCTACACAGATACACAAGCTTGCAAGAGGAGGCAGTAACGGACTCCGGCAGCGACACGGTCGGCAAGTGCGTCGAGAAGAGCCTCGGCGACCCAAAGGGCGCGAGGTCGGGGCACTGGCCTTCGACATAGAGCTTGAGCTCCAAGAAGGGGACAAGATCATGAGGGTTGGCTGTGAGCAAAGGGTGGTTTTGGGTAGTGTCAGGGTAGTTTTCCCTGTTGAGTAGGGCGAAGGTGATGGCCTTTAACCAGGTTGTGCCTGATTTGGGAGTGGTGACAAGGAGGATGTCAGTGTCATGAGCTTTGAAGTGTTTTTGACATGAAAGGACTCCTTGCATATGCCTGGTCGCATACCAGAAGCCCTGGTATTGGTGCAAATGGGTTGAGAGCCAGCCCTTTTCTGTAGGAAGGATGGAGAGTAAGTCTCTGCATTCTTGGGTGAGTTGAGAATCTTGCAGATACTTGGGAAGATCAAGAGGAGGAGGAGGAGGAGGAGGAGGAGGAAGAGATTGGCTTGTTGGTGCGGCTGTGGAAAGAGTTGGGCTCATTGTCAGTAGTTTGGAATGTATGCAGTGGTTCAAGTTTCTGTATTGAGTTATTGTTTGTTTGATCCTTCTACAATATATATATATTTGTGATGTATGCAGTGGTTCAAGTGTCTGAATTGAGTTACTGTTTGTTTGATCCTTCAACAATATATATATATATATATATATATATATATATATATAGAGAGAGAGAGAGAGAGAGTAGGGGTGGCAAACGGGTTAGCGGGTCGTAAATGGGTTGGGATCAAATGGGTTCGATTTTGACTAACATATAAACCTAAATTTGCCTATTTAATAAATAAGTCATAAACGTGTACCCGTTAAGAATCCGTTTAAAATATAATTTTTTTATTTTTTATTTTTTATAACATTTCATATAAAGTGACATAATTTAAAAAAAAACAATACTTTTTATTTTATTTTTTAATATCTTAACAAAAAATAAAAAATGTAGAAAATAGTTTATCTCTTTAATTGATATTTTTTAATGTAATATACATACATACATATATATATCAAATTAAATGGGTCACCCAGTGGGTGTCCAACCTAAACCCGCCTAACCCATTTATTAAACAGGTTAGGTTCGAGTTGATCCGTTTCGTAAATGGGTCGCCTTCTACTAAACTCAAACTCGATTTAAACAGGCGAGTTATGGGTTACCCACCAAGTTGTGACCTATTTTGCCAACCCTAAGAGAGAGAGAGTTTAATTAGTTACTCTCATCCTTTCTTCTTTTCACGACCTCATTTTACCCTAATGAGAAGATTAACTTGCTCATTGACTTCAAATGGAGTATTTGCTTTGAATTATCTTAAATATCATTACAAAATTTCTTTCTTAATTATATATTTTAAGTCCACAAAAACTTATAACCAAAGATTTTTCCATATGAAATTTGGAACCCAAAAATTATAGGATGTCATGTTAGTACTTGATCTCATTCCCAAACAAATGAGAGATTTAATTTATTGTGGAATCTAGTGATGTGGATCCAATTATACTTTAATAGGTCCAAATATCTTGTGAATATTGGTGATTTTAAATTTCACATGAAGAAACCATTCTTTACAAGTAATTCTCTCTTATGTCTAGATTAGGATTACAAAATTATATATGATATTTGGTATGAATATTATTTCACACACACACACACACATATAAAGTAAGGGCGGAAAAGTTTCTGTTTGGGGCAAGAAAAAAACGCAAGAGGTTCTTGCTGAGGCTAAAAGACTCATCGATGTGGATTGCTGCAAGGTGCAAGCAGACTCGACGGCAAAAGCAGATATCCAGCCCCTACGCCTTGATTCGAAGCTGCAGGTTGCAAAGGAGTTGATTGAAAAACCTGAATGCAGTACAGTTCAGGAGTTGGTAGATGACAATGAGGTAAGCCTCGGAAAGAGTGAGGTAAGGCCTGAAGACCAACTACTTGCTTCTGAAACGTTGGGTTCTGAGGATACTGTGGAGTCTTTAGGGGACTTAGATGGTGAAAAGTCTGTTCGGGATCACCTTGATAGCATCGAACAGAACCCTGTTTTTGAGGAACAGGATCCCCTTGCAGCTCCGACAAGAAAAGGGCTCACGAAAGAGGAAAGTAAGGCCCCGTGGGTCAACCTGTTTGCTGGTAATAGGAATAAGGAAAGCTGTGGGGTTGTCCCAATGTTCTTTTCTGATCGTGCTGGTGCAAAAGTTGAAGATTTTGATTTGGAAAACCCTTCAGGTCTTGGTGATAACTGCTTGGTTGGGTATTTTGCTGGGAAGTTTCCGAGAAAAGCTGCTCTTCACCAGATTGTTGGGTCATGGAATGTTCAAACAGAGGTCTCTCATCATAGTAATAGTTGGATCATATTTAAGTTTATCAATGAGAAAGACATGGGCCAAAGGGGGCTGATGGGTCTCTGAAATGAATGATTATAAACTCTCATCTACCTTTGTTTATCCTTATTTTATTAAGTATTTACCATGGTTTTAAATAAAGGCCATGACCGTTACGTAACACCGTTACGTAAAGGTTTTTTGGGTTACCGATACCGTTACACACCGCAAAATCGGTGGGAAGAAAAATCACGGCCGTAGCGGCCATTACGGACCGCGACCGTTACGTAAAGGCCGCTACAGCCGTTACGTAACCGCTACAGGACTGTTACACCAAAAAAATATTTTATTTTTTACTTTTTCTTCTCACTTTTTCTCTCTCTTTCATATAGCATTCTCAATATACCAAGTGGCAAGAGGGAGAAAAGATTATAATGAGGATGACAATGATACAAAATTTACTTTTTCTTTAAATACTCACAATAGATGCATTAATTAACAATTTCAAAATACTAACTTGTTAGGAATTTTTTTTTTTTAATAATATTAGTAATGTGATATTTATGTTCTTTATTTTTCAACTTCAACCTTCTTTCTTTTCTAGCTATTTTATATTTATATTATTCGTATGTCTTATGTGTCTAATAGATTAATGGAGTGTATAGTGTATTTTATTTTATTAATTCATTTAGCACACATAAGAATTTATCACAGATAAGAACAATGAGAAGTATAAATATGCGCACACGTAATTTTCTATCAATGATGGTTTAAAACAAATGTAAACTTGTTGCCCTTACCAAATAACTTAGTTACTCGAACTAAAGGGTCCAAAATACACTAAAACCCTTTCTAAGAATGGCCAAAAGCTTAAAACATGCAAGTACACTAATATGCACAAGGTTGTGCGTGCATAAAAAAAATTCACGGCCGTTACACCCGCTTCCTGTTATGTAACATCCGCTACTCCTGCTTCCCGTTACACTTGTTACCGTTACGTTATGCTACCCGCTACCGCGATTTAAAACCATGGTATTTACCCATTATTATCATTGTTCGGAGTTATGCAATGTTTGTTGGTCTTTATAGAAAAAATAGGTTAAAACTAAGGAGTTAGGCATACAAAAAGTTTAAGGAATATTTGGAATACACAAAACTTGAAGTCAAATGCTCAGTCAAACTCCCAAAGCATCAAATCATCAGAGAAGAGGAAGTCTTTGTTCGAAGTGACCTAGTCTTCCACTGTAGACTTCGAAGTTCATAATGAGATTGAAATGCTACAAGGGTCGACCAAGTGGTCAACCATAAGACCTTCAGGGGCAACTAAGGTGAGATAATGAAGTCTCCTAAGCCTAGAAATACCGAGAGCATCAACCAAGCGGTCGACCAAGAGACCTTGAGGAGCGACTATGTTGAGTCCCTGAGAATTCTTGAAGATCGAGATCCTGCAAGTCTTAACCATCAACTCAACGAGTAAGACCCTGAAGTGCGACTTAGTCGAAAACACTGAAGATTCGAATTCCTGATTTCTTGCGAGTCTAGACCAAGGCGCGCACAAAGGGAGCATGGGAGCGACTTGGTCGACAACGATGATCTTCTATGCAAGATATGCTGCAGACTTTCCAAAACTGTGAAACAAACTTTGTAAACCCTAGAGCCTATAAGTATTTGCTACGATCATGAGCTCTAGGTTCCTTTTTGGCCTCTCTTAGGTTAGTGAGAAACCTAAGACATCATTGAGAGCCAAGTTAGAGTAGGAGTAGATTAAATTTCAATTCCTATTTTCAGTCTGTACATGAAGTGTTCGATGGCCCGTGACAACCGGTGGCGTTTATGTGCTCTCTGTTTATATTGTACGATCATTCTCTTGTACCTTCTGGCGTTAGTGACAGACATTCTGAATACTAAAGGGATGATCTTTTTACTTTATTTCTCCCTTACTGCTTTCCATTTACTTGCTTTGATTTGTTGCTTTTTTTATGATGAAAGGCTACATATAAGGATAAGCACTACTACAATTTCAGTCAGGTACAAGTGTTGGTTGTCCGAGCCCGGGAGTATATAGTCTAGAGGGGGGTGAATAGACTCTTTTCACGGAATACGTATTTTTCTACAAAATAAAAACTCTTGGCAAGATACAAGAAATTATATCACAATATAAATATAAATCATGCACAAGATATAAAATAAAGAGTGTAAGGAAGAGAAAGAATAACATCGGTATTTTTACGTGGTTTGGCACCAAGCCTACGTCCACGCCTTAGCACCAAGCCAAGGATTCTTTAATCCACTATAATCGCTCCTTCCACAGCGAAGCAAACCTTACAAACTTGGGAACAAATCCCTACCACTCACAAAGAGCCTTTACTGATTCGGTTCACAAAGAACCTTACAACTTGGTTCACAAAGAACCTTTCACAAGAAGATGGAAGATTACAAAGAATGCCCCTTACAATGAGCAAATATGATTTACAACTCAAAGTTCACACTATTCTCTCAAGAATTGAATCAAACACAATAAGTGAGCAAGAGAGAATGAGCACATGTAATGAAGAACTAATATGCAATGTGCTAAGTTTTGTATAAAATGATGTTTTTTACTAACAATGATCAAAGACATTCAAAACCACGTTAATACAAGTCTAATAGCTTGTATTTATAGCCCAAGAACCAAAGGAGCCGTTAACTAGCCGTTGGGAGGAAGAAAAACTATTTTATTTGGTAAACTAGCCGTTTTCCGCCCGTTGGAGCGCTTCTGCCCGTTGAATTCGTCCACTAAGCCCTGCACTCGTCGACTAATTTTACACTGCACTCATCGACGAATACCCTGTATTCGTTGACGAGGTCCCTGAATCAGAAAAAGTGATCAACATGAAAGTTGTGTAATTTTGTCTTATCTTTCCAGGGACACCAAGATCGTCTCATTTTGACTTTTTTAGAAAAAGTTATGTTCAAAATACCAAAAGGTATTTAGGACTCAAGATTGCACTACGGTAGTGACGATTGTTTTGTTTTTCCTTATCAAAAAGCATTTTAATGACTTAAAACATTCTTGAACAAAAATATATGAAATATATTGAGTTTAATGAAGATTAAAACTTGTGCAAGTGAGTTTCCCCATAAATATAAGATATCTTGTTTTATGAAAACATATTTGAAAACTTGTTTCGATATCTTATATGCTTAGTATGTCCTTTATTAAATATACTTGACTTTCTTTGAACCTTTAGGACATTAAACTTGTTTTAACACAATCGGAACTAAGTATAAAAATGTTCTTAAAACTAGAATGTTAAAAACTTGTCCCTTTGAAAACATATTTGAGTTTTAAGATTCATTTGATAAACTCTTGTTTTAACTTAGAAAGCCATGAAAGGTGAGTTTGCGTTTATGTCTTTAGTGCAATCCTATAAACTCATGTGTCCTAGTATGCATGTGCCTTGCTCAACTCTTACTCAGAAATCATGCAAGAAATACACTCACAAGAGTTACAAAACGTACTACCTCACACAACCCTTATTACAAATAATTCTACAATTAAGCTTCCTTTGGTTGTGCTTGGGTCATTTCGAGTACGTGTCTATTTGATCTTTCCTTCTTAACGTCTACTCGGTCCAATCTTTGCCTTCAATCCAATAATTCATGTACGAGTACCTATAGTAAACATGATATGCAAAGATAGGAAAACACTAGGAACAACATATAGGTTAATATCATCAAAACACATTAAACAATGATGGTGTAGCCACTAAGGCTAACAAGAAGTATTTGGCTATAGATCCGCGAAGGTGCTTGTGTGATCGTTGAGATAGGGTATACTCTGGTTCCCGACCGTACTCTGGACAATTAGTGCACCCTAGCACCCTGTGCCCTCAAATGACCCTCTCCTGCTTTGGCCTGAGAATCTCAAGTTAGTACTCTTATGTATATCTGGTTGAACGTAGTCAAAGGCAAGATGTCCAGCGTCTGATTCATGTCTAAGCATCGCTTTGTAGGAGTAATGTAACGTAGATTTTGTTTTCTTTCCCATAGTTGTTAGCACACTCATTGCAAAATGCCACCTTTTTACTTTTCTTTTACACAAGGCTACAATAAACTAATTTGGAAGTGGTTTGATAAATGCACTTTAAGTCCCAATGGATTGACACCCGACTCCCCCACTTTCTACTGAACTTGGGATTAGTTAGGTTTTATAAATATTTTTTTTGGTAGTTAAGGACCCAAGCCTTGGCGAGCCTACCAAATTTTGGCGTCGTTGCCGGGGACTTAGCTAGAGTTATAAGCAAATTTCCATTTTAGAGTATTGTTGCCATGTTTTCTGATTTTGTAATGACCTCAAAATTTACATCATTTTTTTTTATGAACTACTCTGATACCTCCTGCTATGAAACTCGAGCTTCGAAAGGCACCTGGGTAAATTTGAATATAAAATCATACCTATGCAACAGAAACGTAATCCATACATCCATACACATCATACAATACCAGGAATCTGTATTTCTAAACCATAACTATATAATACATCTCTCTCCAGAAATATCTGTCCCAAAACACAAAACCATGCACAAACTTACCCTCTAATCCAGGGTAATCAAATAAACTCTCTACCCGCGAGTCTGATCTGCTCGCCCAGCTGGCTCACCTGAAAAATGTTAAAGTCATGGGGTGAGTCAATGCTCAGTAAGTGGAAATAAGCTATTACTAGTGTGTGGCAACTAAGTATCATACTGTTAAAATAACAATTGAACTGTAATAACATAGTAAATCTGTAAAGCATGTCTTTCATTTTCACAATTTAAAATATAACTGTATCATCTGTATTTTCTACTTTTCATACTACTAATATCATACTGTACTCATCAAATACTGTAAAACTGTATACATATACTTAACTGTCCTTTATCCCTGGAACTCTGTATATCATGATTTGACTCCTCATTACAGGGTTGTGCGGCCCGTAGGCGGGACTTAATATGGTCGGCCCTCCAGATAAGTCAATATACTCTACACTACCTCAACCCAACCAAACTGCACACTCTCCTAGGCACGGGACTGACTGCTACCTCATCAAAATGGCCCCCTCAATTCAGCGAACTGGGGAGCTGCATCCTCTCCGAGCACAGTTGACGATACCCACACTATCTGAGATATATGGTTGCACTCTATCTGTATTAGCAATGATACTGTTCTCTGTATACTTTATATGTATCTGTCTGTAATCATTCCTCAAAGATCCGATACTATATATATACATATATACTTTTTTACTGTTTTCATCATGTTTCCAAAATTACCATAACGCTATCTTTTGTATTGTTAATACTGTAATATTTGTATTCTATATCTGTAGCATCTTGATGTTATCTCTATATATCTGTCTGTATACTCTGTCTATATACTCTATTTGTATACTCTTAATGTTATGGTAATAGGAAACATGGCATACTATAAATACTGTATATATTGTTCTGAATAAAGCTGTAATATACTGATTTGAGTAAAATTGTTATATACTATTCTAGATAAATATTTGTGATATACTAATCTGTATAAAACTATAACATACTGATTTGAGTAAAATTGTAATATATTATCTATATCAGTGTATTTTGTATAGTATGATATACTATAAAAACTATATAAGTTTTTCATCGCATAAATATCTACTCAGGCCACACAAGCATTTAAAACTCATATTCTGTAAAACTGGGTAATAAGCTAGTATATACATACGTGTAAAATCTCTGTTAATATTATCAAAATTCCTAGCATAGCATATTTCCCTTACCTAGTTTCTGAAAAGCCCTCACTGAGCTCTGACCCTACACCCGCAGGGTTCTCCACTCAACACCCTGAAAATGACATCCCCCAGAACAAAGCATCTGTATTTTCTCACATACAACATTTCCTATAACTGCAGGGCAAGCATATTCTGAATAGAATACCTTACCCTGAGTTTGGGATGAATTTCAAACTAACTCCGCCAATGATCAGCTCCAGCAGGCTTGTAGAGAACTTCGCTAGGAGCGTCGTGGTGACTTCAGATCATCGATCCGGCGTGACACGGAGCCGGGATTCAAGAGAGAAGGTGAGAGGTGCATTTTATATATATATTTATATATATATATATATATATATATAGAGAGAGAGAGAGAGAGAGAGAGAGAGAGAGAGAGAGTTTGCGCTGAAAATTCATCCAAAAATCTAGGTTTTCACTATTTATAGAGCTAGATTCGTCAATGAGACACGTCATCTCGTCGACGAGTCCTTAAGTACTTTCATCAACGAACCCTACCTCCTTGTCAACGAAATTCAGACTGCCCAAAAACCCCTCTCGGTATCTTCTCATCAATGAGGCCTACTTATGCGCTCGTCGACAAACTCCCTGTGTTGGTCGACAAGGCCCTGTGTAAAAATCTTTCAAGTTATTATCTTCAAAGTGCTTCACGTTCGTCAACAAAGCCTGCTGCTTCCTTCTGTTTTTGTTTCCATTTTCCTCCCTCTTTATTATTTAAATACCATTATTCTTCGGGTCGTTACAGATTTGCTCTCCTTTTTATTTTAATTTTTTTTTATTTTTTACTTTTGTTTACTATTTCTGAAGTCTTTAATCTATGTGCTTCAAGTGTGTATGTTTGGTTTGCATTCTCGGGACCCTGAGATAGTTCCTATAGATCCTAATATTGAAAGATCTCGTGGGTCCTTTAGGAAACTTACTTCTAATCCATAGATTGCTAAGTTGTCTGAGCCAAAAGTCATGGCCGAACAAGACCCACCAGTTGCCACTGATCAACTCCCGAAACCCAAGCTCCCCACCTACCTATGGTGGGAGAGCAACCACTTTGGCTGCTTAGGGACTACTTTGTGCCTAATGCATACACATCGTTGTCCTACATCTGGTTCCCAGATGTTCAGGTGACACATTTTGAGATTAAGACTTCAATCATCTTGATGCTGCCCACCTTTTATGGGAACTCCACAAAAAATCCTTATTAGCATCTAAATGAGTTCTTGGGGATCTGCTCCACCATCCGAATACCTAATTTTAGTGATGACCTTCGTCTTAGGCTCTTTCGGTTCTCTCTAAAGAATAAGGCCAAGTATTGGCTAACATCCTTAAAGCCAAACTCGATGCCAACTAGGCCATCATGTAGCATGAATTCCTAAAAAAGTACTTCCCAATTGGGAAGACTAACCAGCTACAAAGGGCAATCACGAGTTTCACACAAACAGATAGGGAATTTTCTTTGAGACCTGGGAGCATTTTAGGGACCTACTCCATAAATGCCCACACCATTAGGTCCCTAAGTGGCAATTGATGTAAACCTTTTACGAAAGGGTTAGCTAAGAGAGATAGGTCCATGGTAGAGGCCTCGTGCGGAGGTACTTTCCTCACAAAGCATGAGAATGAGGCATGGGTTCTCTTCGAGAATCTTGCTGAGAATTCTCAACAGCACACTGCTTCTACTCATAGACCCCCTAACCCATCCACTTCCAAACCTAAGGGAGTCTACAAGTTGGCTAAGAGCCATGAACTAGCCCTTACCCTACACTCCATATCCAAAAAGTTAGACCAATGCTTGTCCTTAGGACCAAAATCACAGACAATGGCCGGTGCAGAGGTTTGTGCAATCTGCTCAGACCCTTTCCATACATGTTACAATTGCCTATACGCGCCTTCCTAGCCTGAGCATGTGCAGGAGAAAGTGAAAGCCACCTACAATCGGTATAATAGGCCATTAAACGACCCCTACTCTAATACCTACAACCCCGGGTGGACACAACATCCCAACTTCTCCTGGTGGCCGCAAGTTTCGGGTTTTCAATCCCAAAGAACTCCACAAGCCCCTAATGCTCCACCTCCTTGCCTATACCAAAATTTTCAAAATCATCCTGATTCATCCCCTAGATCCTCACCCTTTCCACATTTTTCTCCCCCTCAAATTAAGTATAACACATTTTAGGAGACAGTGTCGAAAGCCCTTAAAAGCAATGAGGCTAATCGTCAAATGGATCGACAACTTCTTCATTCCCACTCCCAATCCATCGCAATGTTAGAAGCCACCCTAGGGCAACTAGCTACTTCTTTGATACGAAGAGACTAAGGAAAATTTCCAAGTCAGCCCTTAGTGAACCCAAAGGGACAATACAGGGTGGAATGTGAACTAGACGCTGGCCCCTCATCATATCCTGAGCAAGCCTAGGTAGTGACGACTTTACAAAGTGGTAAGATGATAGATAATGCAACCAAGGAGCAATCGAGTGAGGGAGAGAATAGGGAAGAAAAGAGGGTAATACCCCAAGCTGATTCTTGCACCCTATCTTCCTATAGTTTAGTACATAAACCCCTTAATCCCACATCTGCCACTGGAAGGACCAAACCTCACTTCACCCCTCATAGGGCATTTCATGTCCCTCCAGTAACTCATCCTGCAGCTTCTCTTGCACCTTTTATATTTAGGAAAGAGGCCTTAACTAAGTCCATTTGGGACATGTTTAAACAAGTAAGGGTTGACAAGTCACTCTAGATGGTATCAAGCAATCGCCTATGTTCACCAAGTTCCTTAAGGACTTGTCAACACAGGAACAAGAGTCAATAGTGCATATGGATGGATTAGTTAAGCAGACTGAGCACATGGGCTCAATGATATTAGGGCACCTCGTCCCTAAGCTAAATGATCTCGGCTCACCCACTATTTCACGTGTAATTGGCGATTATGCCATTGATGGGGCTCTTTTAGATTTAAGGGCAAGTGTGAACATCCTCCTGTACTTGGCCTACCAACAACTTAAACTCAGGAACCCCGGTCATATTGTGCTTTGCTGATCAATCTCTAAAAAAACTTCGGGGTGTGGTCAAGGATGTAGTGGTCAAGGTGGAAGAGTTCCATTACCCTATTGATTTTATTATCTTAAATATGGAGTCTTCCAAGAATCTGATCCCTGTCCTTTTGGGATGACCATTCTTAGCCATGGCTAACACTTGCATTCAATGTAGGATAGGGATTATGGACATCTCCTTGGGCCACAAGCAACATAGGTTGAACATATTAAATTCTCCCCAACATCCACTTAAAGTCATCCAAGTTGTGGACGAAGATGTGATCGATAAAATTGTTGGGGAAGCGGCTCCCTCAATTATATGGAGGAACCCTTTGGATAGTGCACTTCATCTTGAGAACCACCGCTGAACTAGGGGACCCTTTTAAGCAACCTTCTGCACATCATAACTCAGTCTCCTGTCTAGTGAACAAGTTGGGGGTAAGCAAGAACGGGTGTGACAAGGAAAAGGTGGTGGACAACTTTAACCTGAAACCAAGATGAGTTCGAAATGAGCTTAAGTGCGTCTGGCTGAAGACGATAAACTTAGTGCTTTCGAGAGGCAACCCGAAGCATCTAGCTGAAGATGGTAAACTTAGCGCTTCCAATAGGCAACCCAAGAATTTTTATTTTCTTCTTGAGTCCATATGTAATAACTCAGATAATTATTGGAATTAAATAATAAAAAAAAGAGAAGGGGAAAGAATTTTAAAAGGGAATGTGGCGGGGCCTTGTCGACGAATAGGGAGCATTCGTCAACGAACTGTCTGCTTCGGCCTGTCGACAAGAATTTATCGGGAGACTATTTTCAGGGCCTAAAATTTGTCAACGAGGGCACCATCTTCTTCTACGAACCACCTTCATGGACTCTTCTACGAGGTAACGTAGCTCATCGACGTGGCCACACGGACAGCATTTTTATATATAGCCTAAAACGAATTTTTTACGAGAAATTCATTTTATAACTTTACTTTCTCTCTCTAAAATGATTTCTCTCCCTTCTCTCTATATTTCTGGCACCAATTCTCCCCGGTTCGATGATCAGAAGCTACCACGATGATCTTGGGGAGATTCTCTACAACCTAACTCAAGCGGAAATTCAATTTAAGCAGTTTAGGAATCATTCCAAAATTAGGGTAAGTAGATTTTAGGTATTTTTAGTATTACCAATATTATTTGAGGCCAGATTTTATATACTATGAGAATATACTGGTACTTTGTGGAATAAATTTGGGGTGTCATATTTTCAGGAGTTGAGGATCCTAGCAAGTATCTATTCGGGAATCCAGGTAAATTATAGGTTAAGAAATTTATGAGTAGGCAATTTTTAGGAATTATGGGTGTGTTAATTTACTAAAGAATTTGTATATGTAAATGCAGGTTTTAGGGTTGGTACACCTAGGGTGCGAGAGTTGAGTGGAGGTCAACTACCCAGTAAATAGGTAAGGGAAATATGTTATGCTAAGGATTTTAGAAAGTATATCAGAAGATTATGTATGTGTATATATATTTATATCAGCTTATTATTCAGTTTTTCCAGAATGCTATTATTATTATAATTATAGCAGGAGTTACATATTTTAGAACATGAGAATCTAACTGCTTAAATGTGTGGCATGAGTCATAATAGTTTAGTAAAGTATTAATATAGATTTACAAATATCATGTTTTACAGTATAGTAGCCGAAGATATCAGTATGCAGTTCTCAGAAAATATAGTTTATAGTATTTTTCATAATGTCATGACTACATAACGATAACATTGAGTTATTCAGATATTCAAATATTCAGTTATTTAGTTATTCAGTCAGATATACAGATTATGCAGAACAGTTTTAAAATGTTATGGTTATTTCAATATTATGGTAAAAACAGTAATATAATTATATATATCATTACTAAATAGTATCAGACCTTGTGGAAATAGTCAGATTCAGATAACAGACCATGGTACCATTGTTATTTCATATCAAAATGCAACGACATATCTCATATAGTGTGTGGGTTACCATCTACCGTGCTTGGAAAGATTGCAGTCTCCCCAGCATTCTAGGTTAAGGAGGTCGGTTTGATGAGATAGAGGCTAGCTATTGTGCCCGGAGAGATTGCAGTGGGCCGAATTGTTGATTAGTAGAGTTTCAGTTTGACTTACCTGGTAGGCCAACCAGGGTTAAGTCCCTCCTACGGGCAGCACAAACTTGTTATGAGGGGTTAAATCATGACATTTAGATCCCAGGGCATTATCACAATCATTCATATATATATATATACAGATTTATAGTACAGCAGCAGATTTGTTATAATATTAGAACTATGTGTAACTAGAAAACCCAAATATACTGTTGTATTTTAAACTATAATAAATGTAATCTGTACAGTATACTAGACAATCAGTTTTACAGTTTCAGTATTATATCAGTACATTAAATGTGTAACTCAGTTGCCACACACTAGTGATAGCATATCTTCTCTTACTGAGCGTCGCCTCATCCCAGCGACTTAATGTTTTTTAGGTGATCCAGCTAGGTGAGCAGATCAGGCTCACAGGTAGAGAGGTTCTTACACTGCCCTCTTTAAAGGGTGAGTGTTTGCTGGGTGGTTGTTGTTTGGGTAGATCCCAGGGTTTTTGATGCTGTCACTGGGTACCTTGTGATGTATATTTTGAGATTTTAAATTTTTGGTATTGTAAATATTGTTTACAATTTATGTTTACCGCTGCTTAGGAATGTAATGTGAATAGTTTTTCCTCAATGCTCCCTTGGGCCTAAGATGTTTTCAGTAGGTAGTACAGAGAGATTTGCTATATATTTAGAAAAAAAAAATTTGCCTAAAAATCAAGTCGTTATAGTTTGGCATCAGAGCCTAGGTTGTTAGATTCTGTAGACTTTAAAAAATGCAGCGGAAACAATACTAGAATATAAGAAAAATCATTTGAGGTTTTTTTCAATGGTCTGGGCACAAGATTTTCGTGGTGGTTTCTGTGTCTTTCCTAGGGTGACGATTTCAGAAAAGTCATAGTAAACTATTGACGAGTCGTGTGTCTTGGTTACAAGATTAGATTTTGAGTAAAGAACAGGGGGCGATAGTTAATAGTGAATCTGAGGTTTTAGTTAAATGAAATAAATTAGATCTATGCGAGAGATGGATCCTTAAATAGTGTTCTTTGTATTTTGAAGATAGACCCAAGGAGCAGTGGTACCAATGTTAGAGGCGATAGAGCAGGACCCTCCAGTATAGGAGGTGGAGATACAGATGTTGTAGTGACCCGAAGAATAATAGTATTTAAATAATAAAGAGGGAGAGAAATGGAAACAGTAACAGAAGGAGGCAGCCAACTTTGTCGACGAATGTGACATTGCATTTTGGAGGTAAAATTTCCAAGAAAATTTCCTAGGCCTCGTCGACGAACACAGGGATTTCATCGACGAGGGTACTTCGGGAACTCGTCGACGAGGTACCGTCTTGTCAACGAGAAGATACCAAGAAGGATTTTTGAGAAGTCTGATGTTCGCCGAAAAAGGTGCAGGTTCGTCAACAAACTTTCTATAGGACTCGTCGACGAGGTGACGTGGCTCGTTGATGAATCCTACAGTATAAATAGCTTTAAACTGATTTTAATAGCAGAAATTCGGCTACAAACTCTCTCTCTTCTTTCCCTACGGCTTCTTACTTTCCTTTCTTCGATTTAGGCTCCATCAGTGGCCAGATTGATGATTTGAGTCCACCACGACGCTCCTGGCGGAGTTCTCTTCAAGTTTGCTGGGGCGGATCGTCGGTGGGATCGAATCGAATTTCTTCCCAAAATTAGGGTAAGGCCTTTTAGTCAATTTTTGGCCTTCCAAGTGTTGTAGGAAATTATGTAGGCAAAGAAATATTAATATTCTATTCTGGCGAATGTTGTTTTTAGGGTATTGAGTGGAGAACCCTGCGAGCGTAGGACCCGTTACAGTAGGAGGGTTTTAGCAGAAATCAGGTAAGGGAAGTATGCTATGCTAGGTTATTTGAGTATGATTTCAGTATAAAATTAGAAATGTTCCATCAAAGTATTGTTCATAGCAGAGATTTATACGGTTTATCAAGTATGATTAATATGTTTTAAAATTACTGTGTGGCTTAAGAATATAGTTATAGTACAGAAATACGTTCTATAGTATTTTCCTAAGTTATGTTTTACAGAATATATAAACAATGGATATGTTTTATAGTAATTTACAGACTACCATGATTATATAGTTGATACAGATACAATTTATAGTACCATGACATATAGTTTTACAGTTTATTTTAGAAAATGCAGTCGATACAGATACAGTTCATCACAGTGTCATGGTTTATACAGTTATTACAGAATCATGGTAAAATAGATAGTTGTATATAGAGATGTATTATATAGTGTCAGATCCTGTTGAACCATACAGTTTACAGAGCACAGTACCATAACTACATACAGTTTATAGAGTGCAACCACCTATTCAGATAATACGTGGTATAAAGGTCGATCACATAGAGCCCACGAGTGGACAGGCTCCCCATCCGATATTGGTAGAGAAGGGCTGATCAGACCTATCAAGTATAGTGATTTATTCCTGGTTGGCCAGCCAAGGTAGATCCCGCCTACGGGCTGCACAACCCTGTTATGAGGGGTTAAATCATGACGCACAGTTATCCATAGGGAAGATTTCAGTTATTACTATGTTTATACAAATTTACAGAGATAGAAAATATATATATATTTATTAGAAGTATTTTGAGTAGAAGCCTAAAGTATAGAAATGTTAAGCAACAGATAAAAGATGATGATTTATATTACTGGTATTGTACTTTACATATTCAGTGATACATGATTATATAGTAATAGATTTTCATAGTACTGTAACTCATTTGTCACACACTAACAATAGCATATTTCGTGTTACTGTGCGTTGGCTCATCCCAATTAATTTAACATTTTTCAGGTGATCCAAGTAAGCGAGCATATCAGGCTCGCAGGTAGAGGGTCTTCAATACTGACCTGTCAGTAAAGAATGAGTATTTGGTTTTGAAGTCTTTCTGTATAGTCCTAGCCAGTTAAGGGTATTTTGGGGAACAGTCGTGCATGTATATTTTGGGAAACATTTTAGTACTCTAGTATTGTATATAATTACATTTGGTTATGTTTATTTGATTTCTGCTTCTCGCTGCTTAGGTTGATGATTGGGTTTAATCCAGTATGGTATCGGGACATTTTAAATGTTATAGTATAAATAAATAAATAAATAATTAAGTTAAATAGCAGGTCACTACAATTTGGTATCAGAGCCTAGGTTGCTAGGTTCTGTAGACTTTAGAGTGCAGCGGAAGCAATACCAAAGTACAGGAAAAGGATTTAAGGTCTGTTTGGTCGTCTAGATACGGGATTTCTGTGGTGGTTTCTGCGTTTTTCCTGGGGTGATGATTTCAAGAAAACCATAGTAAACTATTGTCGGGTCATGTGTTTAGGTGACAGAACTGGATTTTGAGTTAAGGTCAAGGAAGGAAGTTAATTTTGAATATGTATAGGATAGGTCCGTGTAGGAGATGAGGTACTTAAGTGTGTTTCTTGTTTTCAGGATGGACCCAGGAAGCAGTGGCATGAATGTTGGGGAGGATAGGCCAGGACTTTCCAGCATGGGTGGAGGAGATATAGATGCTGTACTGCGTAACATTACTCAGCAGGTGATGGTTGAGATGGCCAGGAGCTCTGGGGAGCGTGGCTGTTCGATCGAGCAGTTTACGCGGATGAAGCCCCCATCCTTTACTAGAGGAGATGACCTGATCGTAGCTGAAAATTGGATCCAAGATATAGAAGAGGCACTGGTTGTGCTTCCTTATACGGATGAGTAGAAGGTAGTATTTGCAGCATTTAAGTTGATAGGAGAGGCGAAGCGCTGGTGGAGATCAGCGTGGCTGACAGAGGAGCAAAGGCCAGTTCCAGTACCAGTGACGTGGGATCGATTCAAGGAGCTATTCTTCGAGCTGTATTTCCCTGCTATCGTTCGAAGCGTGAAGGCAACAGAGTTTATGCATCTGGTACAGGGGCAGATGACCGTATCCCAATACACGGCTGGATTTATCGAGTTGTCGCATTTTACTCCGCATCTAGCACCTAATGAAGAGAAAAAAGCAAGGAAGTTTGAGGAGGGACTGAGACAGAATTTTTTTGAGCTAGTGATTGGCTTCAGAGCTCAGACATTTACGGAGGTTGTAGATAGAGCTACATTCATTGAGAGTGGTGTAGCAGCTCAGAGTCAGAGGAAGAGACCTGCGCCACAGGATTTTCAGGCTGGCTCCAATAGGGGTCCATGGAGAAGAGGTCGCGATAGGGGAGATCAGAGGCAGATGGCAGGATCTTGGGGGAACCAAGGTACACCAATCGTCCCGGTATGTCAGACATGTGGGAGACATCATTCAGAGGAGTGCCGGGTAGGGAGAGATGTATGTTATCATTGTGGGAGACCCGGCCACATGGCACGTGCATGCCCAGGTCCGCTAGACCAGGTCCCAACTCCCAGGCCCTATTGAGGAGGATATCAAGCACCTCGTGGAGGACAACAGAGGAATGTAGCCCCAGCGAGGGTTTATGCGTTGACGCCGGGTGATGCTGAGGCTATCGCAGATGTGGTGACAGGTACTTTTACTATTTTATCACATTCCATTATTGTTTTATTTGATTCAGATGCTACTCATTCCTTTGTCTCTACATCATACGTTAGATTATCTGGAAGTGAGACTCGGATATTAGATAGAGAACTGTCAGTAGCTACACCGTCTGGGTTAATGTTGAGGTGTAAAAGGGTGCTCAGAGGTTATCCTATAGAAATTCAGGGGAGAGTGCTATCAGCGGACTTGATTGTGTTTGAGATTTGCGGGTTTGATATAATACTAGGTATGGATTGGTTGGCTGCCAATCACACCAGCATTGATTGTCGTCAGAAATAGGTAATTTTCAGACCCCATGATACACAGGAATTTAGATTCGTTGGTTCACGGGTACGTGCTCCAACGCAGATGGTGTCAGCCGTGCAGGCAAGCAAATTAATCCTGGGCAAAGGTTAGGGGTTTATAACGTTTGTGAAAGAAGTACCCAAAAATGAATTAAAGATTGAAAATACCCCAGTGGTATGGGAATTTCCAAATGTTTTTCCAAAGGAGTTACCTAGGTTGCCTCTTGTGCACGATGTGGATTTTCCTATAGATTTACCTCCAGGGAACGCGCCGATTCTAAGGTTCCTTACCGTATGGCTCTAGCTGAATTGTGAGAATTAAAGGAATAGTTGCAAGGCTTGCCGAACAAGAGGTTTATACGAGCCATTGTATCACCATAGGGAGCTCCAGCGTTGTTCGTAAATAAGAAAGATGGGTCTATGAGGATGTGTATCGATTACAGAGAAATCAACAAGGTTACTATTAATAAATATCCTCTACCCCGTATAGACGATTTGTTTGATCAGCTCCAAGGTACACGAGTATATTTCAAGATCGACCTCATATACGAGTATCATCAAGTGAGAGTAAAAGCAGAGGACATTGTGAAGACAGCCTTTAGGACTAAGTATGGGCACTATGAGTTCCTCGTTATGCCTTTTGGTTTGACGAATGCCCTAGCCATGCTCATGGACTTGATGAATAGAATTTTTCACCAGTATCTAGATCAGTTTTTTGTAGTTTTCATTGATGATATACTGGTGTACTCGAGGAGTTTTGAGGATCATGAGATGCATTTGAGGCAGGTACGGCAGACACTCAAGCAAGAGAAGCTCTATGTCAATTTTAGAAAGTGTGAGTTCTCGCTTGAGAAGGTAGCATTTTTAGGTCACGTGATCTCAAGGGACGGTATTTCAGTGGATCCTAGCAAGATCGATGCAGTGGTAAGTTGGGCCAAGCCGAGGAATGTGTAGGAAGTTAGGAGTTTCTTAGGGCTAGTAGGTTATTACCGTCAATTTGTGGAGGGATTTTTAGCTTTATCAAAACCTCCCACGCGTTTGACCAGGAAGAATGCCAGATTTATGCGGGATGAAGAGTGCGAGCAAAGCTTCCAGGAATTAAAGCAGCGGCCCGTCACTGCACCAGTTCTTACGATTCCATCAGGAGGTAATTGGTATGTGATTTATAGTGACTTGTCTTTGAAAGGGCTCTGTTGTGTATTGATACAACATGGTAGAGTGGTAGCATATGCGTCTAGGCAGTTGAAAGAATATGAAAAGAACTATCCTACTCACGATTTGGAATTGGCTGCAGTTGTACACGCACTAAAGATCTAGAGACATTACTTATATGGTGAGAGGTGTGAGATATTCTTTAACCATAAGAGCCTAAAGTATTTCTTCACACAAAAAGGGTTGAACATGCGGCAGAGGAGGTGGTTGAAACTTATCAAGGATTATGATTGTACCATCAGTTACCACCCAGGTAAAGCAAATGTGGTGGCTGATGCTTTGAGCCGTAAATCAAGAGACACAACATAGCTAACAGTGGTAGTTCAGCATCCAATTCAGATGGACTTGGAAAGACTCGATGTGAAGTTAGTGAGAGATGATCCTCAAACGCTTATTGCCAGTTTGGTTGCACATCCTACACTTTATGAGAGAATTAAAGCTGCTCAGAGGGATGATCCGGAATTGGTAGAAGTGATAGCCAGAATACAAGATGGTCAAGGGGAAGAATTTAGCATTTCTGATGATGGGGCTTTAAGATTTCGTATTAAATTGTGTGTGCCTGTAGATGACAGCATCAAAAGGACGTTTCTAGAGGAGGCACACAGATCTCTATACACTGTTCATCCTAGTAGTATGAAAATATATAGGGATCTGCGAGAGTATTTTTGGTGGAGTGGCATGAAAAGGGAAATAGCAGAGTTTGTGCACTAGTATTTGACGTGCCAGCAGGTTAAGGCTGAGCACTAGAGGTCGCTGTCCATTTGCAGCACTTTTCATTCCTGAATGGAAGTGGGACACGTATCCATGGATTTTTTTACGGGGCTACCATCGGCGCCGCATGGTCAGAATGTCATATGGGTAATAGTTGATAGGTTGACGAAGACAGCGCACTTTCTGCCTATTAAGGTTAGCTACCCTATGAAAAGGTTAGCAGAGATTTAAATACAGGAGATTGTTCGACCCCATGGAGTGCTAGTATCCATAGTCTCGAACCGTGATCCACGCTTTACATTGCTGTTCTAGAGAAGCATACAGGAGGCATTGGGGACTCAACTAGTATTCAACACCGCTTTCCATCCTTAGACTGACGGTCAGACAGAGAGGACCATTCAGGTACTCAAGGATATGTTGTGAGCATGTGTTTTGGATTTTGGGGGTAGTTGGACTCAGTACATGTCATTGGTGGAATTTACTTACAACAACAGCTATCAGGCAAGCATAGGTATGGCTCCTTATGAGGCACTTTATGGTAGGAAGTGTCGTTCCCCTTTATACTGGAGTGAGCGGGTGAGAGGCGAGTAGTGGGGCCAGAAATAATACAATAGGCATACAATAAAGTTCGACTTATTCGAGACAAGATTAGTGTAGCGCAGAGTCGACAGAAAAGCTACGTGGATACTCGCCGCCGAGAATTGAAATTTGAAGTGGGTGATCATGTATTTCTGAGAATAACTCCACTGAAGGGGATCTTGAAATTTGGGAAGAATGGTAAGTTGAGCCCTAGGTTTATTGGCCCATTTGAGATACTTGAGAAGATTGGGTCAATAGCCTATCGGTTGGCTTTACCGCCATCTCTATTTCGAGTTCATGACGTATTTCATGTTTCTATACTAAGGAAATGTGTCCTAGATCCTTCCCATATCATCAGCCATGCAGAACTGGAAGTCAGTAAGGCTTTAGCATATGAAGAAGTTCCAAAACAGATCCTAGATAGTAAAGAATAGGAATTGCGCAATAAGAAGATACAGTTGGTAAAAGTCCTATGGAGGAATCACATAATAAAAAAAGTTTCGTGGGAGCTTGAAAGCGAGATTAGACAGAAATATCCCCATTTGTTTAGTGGGTCATAGCAGTGATGTGTAATTAAAATAGTGATAGTCTGGTTTTGTATAATGTAAATGTAATTTAGAGTATAGGATAGGTAATATTTCGGTTTTGAGAGAATTTTCTTTTATATTTGTGATCTCCTAGAACTATCCATGTAACCACGGTATTCCTCCGCCATAAGTAAGGGCAGGTAATAAAATAAGTAAACCATTTGCCTTTATGGGATAATAGAAGGTAATACAGATAGTAAATTTCAAGGACGAAATTTTATAAGGAGGGGAGAATGTAGTGACCCAAAGAAAAATAGTATTTAAATAATAAAGAGGGAGGGAAATGGAAATAGTAATAGAAGGAGGCAGCTGACTTCGTCGATGAATGCTTCGCGTTCATCAACGACATTGCATTTTGGAGGTAAAATTTCCATGAAAATTTCCCAGGCCTCGTCGACGAACACAAGGATTTCGTCGACGAGGGTACTTCAAGAACTCGTCGACGAGGTCCCGTCTCATCGACGAGAAGATACCGAGAATGATTTTTTAGAAGTCTAAAATTCATCGACGAAGGTGTAGGTTCATCGACAAACTTTCTACAGGACTCGTCAACGAGATGATGTGGCTCGTCAACAAATCCCGTAGTATAAATAGCTCTAAATTGATTTTAATCGCAGAAATTTAGCCGCAGACTTTCTCTCTTCTTTCCCTGTGATTTCTTCCTTTTCTTTCTTCAATTTCAGCTCCGTCAGTCATCAGATCGACAATCTGAGGCCACCACAACGCTCCTGGCGGAGTTCTCTTCAAGTCTGCTGGGGCGGATTTTCTGTGGGATCGAATCGAATTTCTTCCCAAAATTAGGGTAAGGCCTTTTAGTCAATTTTTGGCCTTCCGTCAGTTGTAGGAAATTATGTAGGTAAAGAAATATTGATATTTTGTTCTGGAGAATGTTGTTTACAGAGTGTTGAGTGGAGAACCCTACGGGTATAGGACCCATTACAGTAAGAGGGTTTTAATAGAAATCAGGTAAGGGAAGTATGCTATGCTAGGTTATTTGAGTATGATTTCAGTATAAAATTATAAATGTTCCATCAGAGTATTATTCACAGCAAAGATTTATATGGTTTATCAAGTATGATTAATATGTTTTAAAATTACTGTGTGGCTTGAGAATATAGTTATAGTACAGAAATATGTTCTACAGTATTTTCCTGAGTTATGTTTTACAGAATATATAGACAGTGGATATGTTTTATAGTAATTTATAGAATACCATGATTATATAGTTGATACAGATACAGTTTATAGTGCCATAACATATAGTTTTACAATTTATTTCAGAAAATGCAGTCGATACAGATACAGTTCATCACAGCATCATGGTTTATACTATTATTACAGAATCACGGTAAAACAGATAGTTGTATATAGAGTTGCATTATATAGTATCAGACCATATTGAACTATACAGTTTACAGAGCACGGTACCGTAGCTACATACAGTTTATAGAGTGCAACCACCTATTCAGATAATACGTGGTATAAAGGTCGATCACATAGAGCCCATGAGTGGACAGGCTCCCCATCAGATATGGGTAGAGGAGGGCTGATCAGACCTATCGAGTATAGTGATTTATTCCTGGTTGGCCAACCAGGGTAGATCCCGCCTACGGGCCACACAACCCTGTCATGAGGGATTAAATCATGACACACAATTATCCACATAGAAGATTTCAGTTATTATTATGTTTATACATATTTACAAAGATAGAAAATATATATATTTATTAGAAGTATTTTGAGTAAAAGCCTAAAGTATAGAAATGTTTAGCAACAAATAAAAGATAATGATTTATATTACTGGTATTGTACTTTACATATTCAGTGATACATGATTATATAGTAATAGATTTTCACAGTATTGTAACTCATTTGCCACACACTAGCAATAGCATATTTTGTCTTACTGAGCGTTGGCTCATCCCAATTAATTTAACATTTTTCAGGTGATCCAGGTAGGCAAGCAGATCAGGCTCGCAGGTAGAGGGGCTTCAATACTAACCTGTCAGTAGAGAGTGAGTATTTGGTTTTGAAGTATTTCTGTATAGTCCTAACCAGTTAAGGGTATTTTGGGGAACAGTCGTGCATGTATATTTTGGGAAACATTTTAGTACTCTGGTATTTTATATAATTACATATGGTTATGTTTATTTGATTTCTGCTTCTCGTTGCTTTGGTTAATGATTGGGTTTAATCTAATATGGTATCAGGGCATTTTAAATGTTATAGTATTAAAAAAAAAAAAACCCAAGTTAAATAGCAGATCGCTACAAATGCAGTATTGTGCAGCGTCACCCAACAGGTGATGGCTGAGATAACTAGGAGCTCGGGGGAGCGTGGCTACACGATCAAGCAGTTTAAGTGAATGAAGCCCCCATCCTTTGCTAGAGGAGCTGACCCGATAATGGCTGATAATTGGGTTCAGGACATTGAGGATGGCAGTGCTTTTACGTACAAATGAACAAAAGGTTTCATTTGTGACATTTAAACTGACAGGAGAGGCAAAATGCTGGTGAAGATCAGTGTGATTGATTAAGGAACAGAGGTCTGATCCCGTGCTAGTGACGTGGAGTCTATTCAAGGAGCTGTTCTTTTGAGCGATATTTCTCTACTGTCATTCGGAGTGCAAAGGCAGCGAAATTCCTACATTTAGCTCTGGGGTAGATGGTAGTGTCACAGTATGCAACACAATTTATTGAGTTGTCTTGATTTGCCCCACACTTGGCACCAGATGAGGAGAAGAAAGCAAGGAAATTTGAGGAAGGCCTGAGGCAGAATTTGTTGAGCAAGTCATCAGTTTTTGGGCTCAGACATTCGTGAAGGTGGTGGATAGAGTTGTCGTTATCGAGAGTGGCATGCGGAGGGGTGTCGCAACTCAGAGTTAGAGGAAGAGGCCCACGCCTTAGGATTTTCAGGCGGGTTCTAGCCGGAGGCCATGGAGGGGAGACCGATATGGATCTAGTGAGGGACGAATGATGGAGCACAGTGGTCCTCAAAGTGGACGAATTATTCCTCTTTGTCCTATATGTGGCCGGAGGCATCCAAGTGAATGTAGGATAGGAGAGGGCATCTTCTACCGTTGTGGGAGACCCGGGCACACTTCTTGATTATGTCAGGGATTGCAGACCTAGGCACTAGCTCCCAGACCGTTTCGGGGTGGTTACCAGGCGCCCCGTGGAGGCCAGCGAAGGAACACTGCACCGAAGAGGGTCTATGCGTTGACATCAGGTGATGCCAAGGTAGCTGGAGATGCAGTTAGAGGTACCTTTACCATTTTTTCATATAAAGTTGTTGTTTTATTTGACACAGGTGCCACCCATTCTTTTATTTCGTCGGGTATGCTAAATTGACTAGGTATGAGGCACGGATGTTAGATGTCAAGTTGGTTATGGCTTCATCTACTGGATCAGTGGTGAGATGTAGGAAGGTACTTAGGGACTTTCCAGTGACCATTCAGGGAAAGGTATTGCCAGCTGATCTTGTGATATTAAACATACAAGGGTTTGATGTAATTTTGGGTATGAATTGGTTAGCAGTTAATCATACTAGTGTTGATTGTCATTTGAAAGAGGTATTTTCAGACCTCCTAGTGAGCAAGAATACAAATTTATTGGTACACGTGTGCGCGCTTCGCCACAGCTTATGTTAGTTATTCAGATGAGGAAACTAATTCAAGATGGTTGTCAGTGAGTTGTTGCCTACATAAAAGAATTTCCAAAAGAAGAACTAAAACAAGTTGATATTTCTGTGGTTAGAGAATTTTCAGACGTTTTTCTAGAAGAATTACCTAACTTACCACTAAACCATAAGGTTGAATTTACTGTGGATCTTCCACTGGAGTCAACACTGGTATCTAAAGCACCTTACCGAATGGCTCCAGCCGAGTTAAAGGAACTAAAAGATCAATTGCAAGAATTGCTGGATAAAGGATTTATCAGACCTAGTGTGTCGCCCTGGGGAGCACCAATTCTATTCATGAAGAAGAAAGATGGGACCATGAGGATGTGCATAGATTATAGGGAAATAAATAAACTGACAGTCAAGAATAAATATCCTCTTCCTAGGATCGATGATTTATTTGATCAGCTCCAGGGGACCCAGGTCTATTCTAAAATTGACCTTCGGTTAAGTTACTATCAGGTGAAAGTTAGGGCAGAAGACATTTCGAAGACGACGTTCCAAACTTAATACGGGCATTACGAGTTTCTAGTGATTACATTTGGGTTGACTAACGCTCTAGCAGTATTTATGGATTTAATGAATCGAGTGGTCCATCAGTTTTTGGATCAATTCATTATAGTTTTTATAGATGATATACTGGTTTACTTGAGAAGCTTTAAGGAGCACAAGTATCATTTGAGGCTGGTTTCTTTTCTTGGCCATGTGATCTCTGAGGTGGGTGTATCAATTGACCCGAGTAAGATAGAGGCAATGGTGAGTTGGGTGAGACCAGGGAATGTCCAAGAGATTAGAAGTTTTCTGGGTTTGGCAGGCTACTACCGACACTTTGTTGACGGTTTCTCCAGATTATCGGGTCCTCTGACGCGACTCACGAGGAAAAATGTGAGATTTTAATGGACCGATGATTGTGAACAGAGCTTTCAGGAGTTGAAGCAGTAGTTGATCACCGCTCCAATGTTAGCTATTCCTTTAGGAGAGGACGGATTCGTGATATACAGTGACGCATCCCTAAAAGGACTTGGGTGTGTATTGATGCAGCACAACAAGGTCATCGCATACACTTCTAGGCAGTTTAAAGAATATGAGAAGAACTATCTTGTGCATGATTTGGAACTAGCTGCAGTAGTGTATGCTCTCAAGATTTGGAGGCATTATCTGTATGGAGGGAAATGTAAAATTTTTACGGACCATAAAAGTTTAAAATATTTCTTCACTCAGAAAGAGCTAAATATGAGGCAAAGAAGATGGTTGGAACTTATTAAAGATTATGACTGCACTATTGGCTACCATCTAGGGAAAGCAAACGTGGTAGCTGATGCATTAAGCCAAAAGTTAATGGGAGCAGTAGTATCAACAGTAGAGATTTAGCTCCCTATTCTAATGGATTTGGAGAGATAAGGCATGGAGCTGATAGAGGATGATCACTAGTCATTCATTGCTAACTTGGTAATTCATCCTACGTTACAAGAAAGGATTAAAGCTGGCCAGAATTTTGACCCAAAGTTAGTGGCATTGATAGAGAAAGTGCAAGACGGACAGGAGAAGGATTTCAGCATATCAGATGACAGAGCCCTGTAGTTTAATATTAGATTCCTGTAGATGCCGAGATCAAGAGAATTATATTGGAGGAAGCTCACAGATCTCTATACACCATTCCTCCAGGCAATACTAAAATGTATCGAGATCTACGAAAATCCTTTTGGTGAAGCGGTATAAAGAAGGATATTGTTGAATTTGTAAAGCAGTGTTAGATGTGCTAGCAGATAAAAGCTGAGCACCAGAGACCCACAGGGCAGTAGCAGCCATGCTTCATTCCAAAGTGGAAATGGGACCATGTTTCAATGGATTTTGTTACTAGGCTACCACCAGTGCGACAGGGGTTGAATGTTATTTAGGTGATCGTTAATCGTCTGATGAAGACCGCTCACTTCATCCCTATTAAAGTTAGCTATTCCATGGACATACTGGTAGAGATATATGTCTAGGAAATTGTTTGCGTCCATGGTGTACCGGTATCCATAGTCTCAAACCGAGACCCTTGGTTTACTTCACGATTTTGGAAAAGCTTTCAGGAGGCTGTGGGGACACAGTTAGCATTCAACACTGCTTTTCACCCTCAAACAGATGGTCAGACTGAGAGAATGATTCAGATATTAAAGGATATGCTTTGAGCATGTGTGCTAGATTTTGGGGGTGGCTAGACGCAGTTTATGTCGTCGGTTGAGTTTGCCTACAATAACAGCTATCAAGCCAGCATTGGCATGGCACCTTATGAGGCGCTTTATGGTAGGAGGTGTTATTCTTCTCTTTTCTGGGATGAAGAAGGTGAGAGGCGAATTTTGGGTCCGGAGATGGTACAGTAGGCGTATGATAAAGTCTGACTAATTAAAGAAAGAATCGATACAACTCAGAGTCGGCAAGCTACGCAGACACTCACCGCCTGGAGTTAGAATTTGATGTGGGGGATTGGGTATTCATGATGGTAGCTCCTCTGAGAGGGGTTATAAGGTTTGGAAAGAAGGGCAAGCTGAGCCATAAGTTTATTAGCCCTTTTGAGATACTAGAGAGAGTGGGGTCAATTGCATACAAGCTAGCTTTGCCACTAGCTTTGTCTAGAATACACAACGTATTCTATGTTACTATGCTAAGGAAATACATTCTAGACCCGTCCCATATAATCAGTTATGCAGAAATAGAGCTTAGAGATTCACTAACTTATGAGGAAGTACCAGTACAGGTCTTAGACTGAAAGACACAAGAATTGCGCACCAAGGAAATTCAGCTAGTGAAAGTTTTGTAAAGAAACCATGCTATACAAGAAACTTCGTGAGAACTTGAGGGAGAAATTAGACAGAAGTACCCACATTTATTTAATGAATTATAGTAGCAGACAGTGTTGTTTAGATAAAAATAAAGTGTGTTTAGTGTAGAGTGATATATATATATATATATATATATATATATGGTTGTGTTTTAAATTATAGGATAGGTAATGTTTTGGTTTTTGGAGAATTTTCTTTCTTTTTTTTTTTTTGAGTACATTTTTAATCTCCCATGACCTTGAATGTAACCACGGTATTCCCCCACCACAAGTGAGAGTAAGTAATAAAATAAGTAGACAATTTTCTTCAAAAAGTGGTGTATGGTACAGATAGTAAATTTCGAGGACGAAATTTTATAAGGAGGGAAGAATGTAATAACCCGGATAATTATTAGAATTAAATAGTAAAGAAAAGAGAAGGGGAAAGAATTTTAAAAGGGAATATGGCGGGGCCTCGTCGACAAACAGGGAGCGTTCGGCGACGAACCATCTGCTTGGGCTTGTTTATGTGGACGAGTGTCTCGTCGATGAGATTTTACTGAGAGACTGTTTTTCAAGGCCTAAAATTTGTTGATGAAGGCACCATCTTTGTCAACGAACTACCTTCATGGACTCGTCGATGAGGTAATGTGGCTTATCGACGAGGCCACGTGGACAGCATTTTTCTATATAGCCTAAAACAAAATTTTGATAGGAAATTCATTTTATAACTTTACTTTCTCTTTCTAAAATGGTTTCTCTCCCTTCTCTTTAGATTTATGGCTCCGATTCTCCCCAGTTCAACGATCAGAAGCTATCATGATTATCCTAGGGAGATTCTCTACAACCTAACTGGAGCGGAAATTCAATTTGAACAGTTTGAGAATCATTCCAAAATTAGGGTAAGTATTTAACAGCATTATTTGAGGCCAGATTTTGTATACTATAAGAATATACTAGTGTTTTGTGGAATAAAATTGGGGTGTCATATTTTCAAGAATATGGTGTTTTGGGTCCCTATAGTCGTGAGTTGAGGACCCTAGAGAAATATGCTATGCTAGGGATTTTAGAAAGTATATCAGAAGATTGTGTGTGTGTGTGTGTGTGTGTGTGTGTGTGTGTGTGTGTGTGTGTGTGTATATATATATATTTATATCAGCTTATTATTCAGTTTTTCCAGAATGCTATTATTATTATAATTACAGCAGGAGTTACAGATTTTAGAACATGAGAATCTAACTGCTTAAATGTGTGGCATGAGTCATAACAGTTTAGTAAAGTATTAATATAATTTTACAAATATCATGTTTTACAATATAGTAGCAGAAGATATCAGTATGCAGTTCTTAGAAAATATAGTTTATAGTATTTTTCATAATGCCATGACTACAAAACCATAACACCTAGTTGTTCAGATATTCAGATATTCAATTATTCAGTTATTCAGCCAGATATACAGATTATGCAGATCAGTTTTGAAATGTTATGGTTATTTCAATATCATGGTAAAAATAGTAAGATAATTATATATATTAGTACTAAATAGTATCAGGCCCTTTGAAAATATTCAATCAGATTCAAACAACAGAGTACGGTACCATTGCTATTTTAGTTTAGAGTGTAACCACATATCTCAGATAGTGTGTGGGTAACCGTCTACCTTGCTTGGAGAGATTGCAGTCTCCCCAGCATTCTGGGTTAAGGAGGCCGGTTTGACGAGATAGGGGCTAGTTATTGTGCCTGGAGAGATTGCAGTGGGCTAGATTGTTGATTGGTAGAGTTTTAGTTTGACTTACCTGGTAGGCCAACCAGGGTTAACTCCCGCCTACGGGCCGCACAACCCTGTCATGAGGGGTTAAATCATGACATTCAGATCCCAGGGTATTATCACAATCATGTATATATATACAGATTTATAGTACAGCAGTAGATTTGTTATAATATTAGAACTATGAGTAACTAGAAAACCCAGATATACAGTTGTATTTTAAATTATAATAAATGTAATCTGTACAGTATACCAGACTATCAGTTTTACAGTTTCAGTATTATATCAGTACATTAAATGTATAACTTAATTGCCACACACTAGTGATAACATATCTTCTCCTACTGAGCGTCACCTCATCTCAGCGACTTCATGTTTTTCAGGTGATCCAGCTAGGCGAGTAGATCAAGCTCGCAAGTAGAGAGGTTCTCGCGCTGCCCTCTCTAAAGGGTGAGTGTTTCCCGGGTGTTGGTTGTTTCGGTAGATCCGAGGGTTTTTGATTCTGTCACTGGGTACCATGTGATGTATATTTTGAGATTTTAGATTTCTGGTATTGTAAATATTGTTTACAGTTTATGTTTACTGCTGCTTAGGAATGTAATGTGAACAGTGTTTCCTTAGTGCTCCCTTGGGGCCTAAGATGTTTTCAGGAGATAGAACAGAGAGATTTGTTATATATGCAGAAAAAAAAAAATTGCATGAAAAAACAGGTCGTTACACCATAGGTTGTAGATAGTAGATTAAGTATGATTAGAGTGTTTAGGGTAAATTTGGCGAGGCGACTAAAGGGGCGACCAGCACGACACGGGTGACCTAGTCTAGCCCTTAATCTGTTATAAGATTGTAAAATACCGAGAGACTCGACCATGGTCGCAACCATCACTTAGATGGCATGCAACTTGGTCGAAAGTTAGTAGCTCCCTGGACACAATTTCAAAAAGCGACAAACACTAATTGGCATGCAACTAGGTCTTAGATTTTTTTTGTTAAGGAGAAAATTTTCAATAAGACGTGGTACTATTGAATTATATATAAAAAAATATTATTCATAAAATTCTCCAAAATAAAGTTAACCTCTAAACACTCATATATTTAAGTATTTTAATGTCGAGAACAAACTGCAAATCAAAGATAAATAATAAAGCAAATAATTCAAGTAAAAAAAAGTAACTATCGAATTTATATATCCAGTTTAGCTTTGAACTTTACATCCATGATTTAGGAAGAAGAAATTTTTTACCGCAAATCAAAAAAAAAAGATACAAATAGAGATCAAGATCTCTAGTCCTCAAACCCTATTTTAATTAATTGAAACTTACACATACAAATAAAAAAATCATTCAAAAATTTATAAACAAATTACATATACCCACAAATTGAAAGAAAACAAATCATCAAGTGGAGTCATTGGAGTCGGTCTTCAATTCTGCTCCCCTAATACGCCAAAGAATATTTTTCTAAACAACATCTATGGATGCTGACAAAATATACTAAAGGAGGAATGGTCAGATCAACCTTGCTATTGCTATCAAAAGCTTTAGTAAAATCTTTTTGTCATTTTACGTGGGACATTATGGGAATATATTAAGGACTCTGTTTGGTATTGATATAAAAAATTATATGAAGGAAAATGAGAATTGAGAAATAAGAATTAAAAATTATGTAACATATGTTTGGAAGCTTGAAATTCAAACTAAAAGTTTGATTCGCATGGATTTAGATAGAATAAAAATACAAAATTATAGTGATTGTTGTTTACATCCACACAAATTTAAATTCAAACCTAAAATTCATACTTCCAAACATAACTTTAGAATAAATGTCTATGTGCATAACACTCCTAATCCTCCAATAATAAGATATGTCAAAATGTAGGTCAGTTCAAATGAGGTACGAAATATATTAAAATATATCTCTTACTGGTACGATTTTAAAGGCACTATATAATACCATTTTTTAAGTAAAAGGGCAATTTTTATAAATATTTCTCACATAAAACACAAGCAAAGTTGCCTAAAGAAATTTTGATTTCTCACCTACATTAATCTTATGTGTAGACACCGTTCATTTTTTCCTCAAATGTAATGGAATAACCAATCACATTTTGCTTTATACACTATACCTAAAAGCAAAACACAAAAGAAGGCATGAAGAAAATTCAAGTCACCCCCTGAGGGGTCTTGTATGACCACAATAATTACTAGCTATAGGGCAAAAGAACTAATTAAGTTTTTTATATATAGAAAAGCATATAATATAATCCTGAATTGAACATGTATAATAAAAATTGAGATTTTTGGCTAGCATAACTTCTTGTCAAACTCCTAATTAATGCTTTCCAAGATTAACAAGCATGTTGTTGGGCGGTCAAGGGTCTTCTCAACCCTAAAAGCTAACTCATGGGGTGAGACTTTTTCCTCACATTTAATAACTAACCACCAGCCCCTTCCACAACCGATGTAAGATAACCCCAACAATCACCCCCTCATACATTGGGCTCCAAATCGGCGGCATCACATACCCGACATACCAGGGAGAATGTTGAACCATGAGTCGGACGGTCAAGAGTCTTCTCAACTCCAAAAGTTAGCTCATGGTGTGAGACTTTCTCTCACACTTAATAACTGATCACCAGTCCCTTCTATGGCCGATGTGGGATAATTCCAACACATGTGATTAGCATGTAGGGGTTTTGGGTGATATTTCATATTTGCAAGTGCTTTTGGTGATTTTCTCCTGGCCATACAGGGTACTAAAGATCTCAAATAACCTCAACTTTTGTTTTTTTGTTGTTGCTTTAGAAACTAGGAAAAACTTGAGAGTGGGTGTTTCAATTTGATATACCTTTTGTTGGCTAAAATTGACATTGCATGTGCCACATTATTCAAGAGACTAGCCATTTCCCAACCATATCTAAAGATCCTTTTTACGTGTTTTCACAAAACAGACTACACATAGCCTCTGCCTTTCTCTTTTTGCTTTTTATAATAATAGCTTTTGGAGCCGAGCGAGAAGCAGGCCTGGCTCTGTTCTTTAGCAGCAGCTGTCTACTCCTTGTCCTCCTCTCCTCGTAGCCAGGCATTGTCATTACGCCCTTGTCCCTTAAGTTCTTAACTCATACACGTGAACTTTTCACTAACACGCACATCAAAGAGTAATCCGACAAACATTACCGCCATCATCATCAACAGCTCACATGATACTAAGAAAGGAGGGATGCACCAGTGTAAATATCCCTCTCATCCAATTTCCTGCTACTATATGAGTCCGTAATGATATAAGTATGTGATGGAAAATATTTTCCCCAGTTTAAACATTAACCTATCTAAATGTTTCACAAAAAATTTATTGATTTTAACTATTTATCAACTTCGCCTAATTGCCACATGCCAAATGCTTTGTCAAAAAATTATTCCTTCTTACTGCGTTTGAGAGCATGGTGTTTGGATCTTGAATTTGAATTTGACATGCCCTTTTATTTTTCTATAAGCTTCTGGTTTTGTTCACGTTTTTAAAAATGTACTGCTTATTGCATGTGGGAGAACATTTATTTGATAGAGAAACTGATGGAAAAGGTGGATGGTCTGCTCATTGATTACTGATGGTCATTGAGTTGAATGTCATTGCTAACTGCGTACTGTTTGGCTGGAAAGAAAACATGTGAAGAAAAGAAAAATAAGTAAACCTCCATCAACGATGCAAGAGAAAAGATGTAGCTTGCTTTTATAAAGAGAAACGATGAGAGACGAGGGGTTAAACTTGTGTGAGGACCAAATATCATAAAATTATTTTGGCAACAATTATTGACTCACTGTTGATGCATTTAGTTGAAAAAGTCGCACTCAACTAGAGCTAAATAATTTTCCAAGGAAAAGTTGCACTAAACGATAAAAACCCATTAAAGATTCTCCATTGCTTTCAAAAAGCACATGGTAAAAAAACGTTTTAAAGGACAAAGAAATATGAACACTGATCGAAGAAAAAATCATCAGGCATATCGCATGGCCGCAGCCCATGGTACTCTCAGACATCTGGGTTCTGTGAAGTATTAGATCATTGCAATAGGTAGGCCGGCATGCAAACTTCGAACTGACGTTTTAAAAATGAGAGTCACTGCAGCCAAAAATTCAAACAAAATTATGGTGAAGAGCAACAGCTGAATTACACAGGTAACATTCTTTTTGGAGATGCAGAAGTTACCTATAGATCAATGCTTGACATCCCTAACAATGAGTAATTTGGATCACTGGATCCAAGCAATGGTATATACTCGGATCCTCTCACATGGACACCGAAGCAAGCTGCAAGAACACAAAAAGGTTAAAAATGGGATTCATCATTCAAGCAACTGTAGAAGTCCACGAACTCTTGGTTAACTAAATTCAAGTATGGATGCAGATCAAAGTTGCATATTACAACAGAATCCTAAAGAATGCACATCAACAAAGATGCAGGAGCATATCTGCACAAACATGCAATCCAGCCAGCAACTAGGGTTCACAGTGTTAGCAACTGTATTCAGTTAAAAATTCAAAAAGCCTTATGTGAAACTCAGAATTATTCAGTGTCACACACACCGTCCCCACATCAAACCACACCAAATAGGGCATAGATCACCCTGAATTTTGAGAATTTTGGTATTTCCTATCCCTAAATGAAGCTCCATAGTAAAATTCAGTCTCTTCCAACAACACCTCAAAGAATTTTATAGATCCTGTCCTGGGAATTGAAAGAAAATTAAATTAAGAGTGTTGTATTGTCCGTAATGAGTTGCATTTATCATTCTTTGCATGTTAAATATATGAGAAATACTAAACCATGCTTGCAACATTTGAAATTGAACAGAATCAACATCATATACCGTTCTCTATTTTCACCACACTTTGAGAAATACTAAACCATGCTTGCAACATTAGAAATTGAATAGCGTCAACATCATACCATTCTCTATTTTCACCACACTTTGAAGCATCGTATCCATCTTCGTCTTCATCTCAGAACTCTCATCCATATGAGGGACAAGAAGGATGAGCTCCCTATAGATATCACGTACAAAGCTGCATATCTTCTCAGCATATTCAAGTTCACCATCTGATATTCGACCAATGGCTAACCTCATCAGCTCTCCTGTCAAATCCGCAAGCTAAAGAAGAAGAAATGAGCAGAGTTTCCAATGTGTGTACACGTCTGTGAGAATTCACGCACGTGTGTGTATGTGTGTGTATAAGTACATATACGCATATAAACATGTATGAAAAAAATCCACACATATAGACACATGTTATGGACAGTACGGTGTTTCTTAAAACATAAAATCAAATGGATGACATCACAAGGGAAATTGAGCATTTGATAATTATAACAGATTCACTTTGTCAAAGATAACGAGTATAGGATAGCTAATTATCTAACCTTCCTTGCAAGCAGGCACCACCCACTGATGAACTGCAATTTGCCAGTAAGACAATCGCATTCACATTTGTTTTATCCAAATTCATATGATAGAACAAAATTTTGACTATTTTGATATCCACCCCCTTTATGCACTATCCACAACACTGGATCTCTAACCTTCACCCATTTACTGATGCACTGATGGTTTGATATTCAGACAATACTATTCATAACACCAGCAGTAGATTGTTGGGCAAAGGGCCTAGCCAAAAAGCTCACTCGTCATTTAGGATATTTAAGAAATTTAAATTTAAATTTCTTTTTTTTTTAACTTCCCAGTAATATATTTTGAGGATATCAAAGTTCGGTAATTTGAATGCATTTATCTGTGGTAACCAGTTGGTGTGGTCAAAGAGAAGTCAGAAAATGTTGAAAATCTGGTAAATTCAGTCGCTGTGTATCCATAATGCAAATGATGAGGATAGATTGAGCTGGAAACTCTCAAATCTGGTAGTTTTACATTCAGCTTGGGACTATAGCAGGGATAAATATCCAGTGGTTTCATAGTCTGGAGCAATTTGGTTCAAGCAAGCTATACTAAAACATGCTTCTAACGCTGGTTAGCAATAAAAAACAGAATGCCCACTCTTGATAAAGTGTTTGCATGGAAAATATGTTAAAATCCCAATCCCGAGTATCATTGTAAATAATATACAAATTAGGGAAGTGGGTAAATATGGGGGATTTGATATTATTCAGTAAGGAAATTGTTTCCTTGTTTAGAATAGCTAATTGTATTATATATTGGGATGTACATATGAACAAAGATATGAAGAAAATATTCAATAGCTTCTTCTTTCATGGTATCAGAGCTAGGTTTTCTTAACCTTAGCTAAACGATGGCCAACAGCACCGTCAACAGCAGACACTCTACCTCTTCTGCAAATATCAACGGTGACTCAGAGGCCACATCCATTGGGGATTCGAATGGGCTGGATAACACAGCCTTTCCACTCTCATTGGAAAAATTAAACGGAAAAAATTCCGTGAATGGGCTCAATCCATGAAATTGGTGATTGAGGGAAAAGGGAAGCTAAGTTATCTTACCGATGAGCAGAGGAAACCAGACCCTATCGGCGTTGTAGCCTTGCAAAGACAAAGGTCTAAAAACTCCATGGTCACAGCTTGGCTCGTCAACTCGATGCAGCCATCAATCGGAAAAGTCTACTTGTTCTTGCCAACGGCGAAGGAAGTCCGGGAAGCCATACGTGAGACATACTCCGACGTCAAAAGCTACTCACAAATCTTCGAAATCAAGACCCAATTGTGGCAGATGAGGCAAGGTGAGAGAGGTGTTACCGAGTATTTCATGGAGATGACTCATCTCTGTCAGGAGCTCGATCTGAGCATCGACGAGGAGTGGGAGTGCTCCGGCGACAGCACACGATACCGAAGGAGGCTCGAAAACGAGAGGGTCTTTGAGTTCCTTGCCAGCCTGAATCGAGAGCTCGACGACGTGAGGGGACGGATCCTTGGCCGACGACCTCTTTCTTCAACCCAAGAGGTCTTCGCAGAGGTCAGGAGGGAGGAGAATAGGAGGCGTGTGATGCTGAGGCCTCAAAATGAACCTGCTAGGCTGGACCTCCCTATACCCGTATCCCCCCAAAAATTAGATAGGCACGCTGGACACGCTGGGCTGGATGTTTCGGCTCTTGTATCAAAAGGCCCAGGGGGACCTAGTCAACGACCACAAAAAGGTAAATTATGGTGCAAACAATGCCGAAAAACAGGTCATTTAAAAAATACCTGCTGGGAGATTCATGGAAAACCGGCAGATTGGAAACCGAGACAATACCAAAAAAAATCGTGGGTACCAGGCCAGCACTGATGGATCAACTGAAAGATTACAAGGAGAAAACACCAATAACTCTCCCAGTAGTGCATTCAATCCTGAACAGTTGGATCAGCTATATAAGAGGATTTTGTCAATTCAAACATCGGGTCAGTCTTCCCCTAGTTCCCTAGCTCACCGAGGTAATTATCTGTCAGCTTTAAATACTACATCTTGTTACAAATCTCCATGGATAATTGATTCGGATGCATCCGATCATATGACTGGGTCTTATCAATGTTTTTCATCTTACTCACCATATGCCGAGAATTTGAGGGTAAAAATTGCAGATGGCTCTCTCTCACCAGTTGCTGGAAAAGGAAGTATTCACATATGTGATTCTTTAACTTTAAAATTTGTCCTACATGTCCCCAAGTTATCTTGCAACCTGTTATCCATCAGTCAGTTAACAAAAGACTCAAATTGTTCTGCTAAATTTGTTTCCTCTCATTGTGTTTTTCAGGACCTATCATCGGGGAAGACGATTGGCACTGCTAAAGCGTATGAGGGACTCTACTACTTTGAGGAGGCAAGTTTGAGTGAACTATGTAATACTGCAATTTGTGATTCTGCATCTACTTCTAAAAATAGTGAACTTTTGTTATGGCATTCACAGATGGGTCATCCCAATTTTCAATATTTAAAACGTTTGTTTCCTTCCATTTGTTCAAATAAAATGGCTTCTGAGTTTCAATGTGAAGTGTGTGAGCTTGCCAAACATCGTCGAACTTCTTTTCCATCATCCATATACAAACCATCTCGCCCATTTACTATGTTTTATAGTGATGTATGGGGTCCCTCACGTTCCCTCAATCGCACCAATACAAAATGGTTTGTTACCTTTATTAATGACCATACTCGTCTTTGTTGGGTCTACTTATTAAAAGACAAAACTGAAGTCCGCTCCATTTTCATCCGTTTCCATTCCATGATTCATACATAGTTCCAAACTCATATTCAGATTTTACGTACTGATAATGATACGGAATATTTTAATACTATCTTGGGAACTTATCTTCAAGATAATAGGATTGTTCATCAAAGTTCTTGTGTGGATACCCTGCAACAAAATGGGGTTGCTGAACGAAAAAATAGACATATACTTGAAGTAGCCCAGGCATTAATGTTTACTGCCAACATGAAACATTATTTTTGGAGCGATGTCATCTTAACAGCCACACATCTCATTAATTGAATGCCGAGTCGAGCACTTTCATTTGTCACTCCTCTTCAGAAATTCCAGGAACACTTTCCTACCTCTCTACTCCCCTCCTGTCTCCCGCTAAAAATCTTTGGTTGTACTACTTTTGTTCATGTTCATGCACACCATCGCGATAAAATGGATCCTCGTGCCATTAAATGTGTCTTCCTTGGTTATTCGCCTACCCAGAAAGGCTACAAATGCTATGATCTAGTCTCAAAATGACTGTTCGTTAGTCTTGATGTCACTTTCTTTGAAACCACTCCTTATTTTCCAAAGCCCTCTCTTCAGGGGGAGAAATGGAGTGAAGATCGGTTCTTTGACCTCTTTACTACTAAATCTACGTCATTCTCTCCGGTTACTCCATTCCCTGACCCATCTATCGAGCCTTCTATTGCTTTACTTCCTGACTTGCCAAACACAACAAGACACTTGCCCTTAGGGGGAGATATAGGAGAGCAAAACAACGCAGACATACTTGTTTACTCAAGAAAGCCGAAAACAAAGGATAGGGAGAATCTCATATCTAAGGCACCAAGAAAGTTGGAACCGGTGATGGCTCTGAATAACCATGAGCCCATGCCCAATTCCGATCTGGTAATTGAGTCTTCCTCTAATAATCCTACACCTGATGATATCAATTTACCTATTGCAATCAGAAAACAAACCAGGTCATGTACTCAATACCCTTGGTCTAAATACATGTCTTATAAAAGTTTGCCTACAGGATATCATGCGTTTGTCTCTAACCTTGACAAGATGAAAATGCCAAAGAACATGCAGGAAGCTCTAGAAATACCGAAATGGAGAGAGGCAGTCATGGAAGAAATGCGAGCCCAAGAAAAAAATGGAACTTGGAAGTTGACAAATCTACCGAAAGGGAAGAAGCCAGTGGGTTGTAAATGGGTCTTCACAGTGAAATATAAATCTGATGGAACAGTTGAAAGATATAAAGCAAGACTTATTGCAAAAGGTTTTACACAGACTTACGACATTGACTATACTGAAACATTTGCACCAGTGGCAAACTTAAATACAGTTCGGATTCTCTTGTCCTTGGCAGCCAATTTAGATTGGCCACTACAACAACTTGATATTAAAAATACTTTCTTAAATGGAGAATTAGAAAAGGAAGTATACATGACTATACCACGAGGATTCAGTGAAACAGGTGAGAAAACAGAGTGTGTAAACTCAAAAAATCCTTACATGGCTTCAAACAATCTCCTAGAGCGTGGTTCGACAGATTCGCAAAAGTACTAAAGAATCAAGGTTATCGACAAGGGCAATCAGACCATACACAATTCTACCAACAGTCAGAAGGAGGTAAGAGAACAATTCTAATAGTGTATGTTGATGATATAATCCTTACTGGTGATGATACTGTAGAAATGGAAAGATTGAAGGTTCTGGCTACTGAATTTGAAGTTAAAGATTTGGGATAGATGCGGTATTTTTTGGGCATGGAAGTGGCAAGAACGAAAAAGGGAATTAGTGTTTCTCAGCGAAAGTATGTTACTGACCTCCTAGTTAAAACTAGCATGCTGGGATGCAAACCCAGCGAAACCCTGATGGAGACAGTAAAGAGGGTTGAAGACTGTGGAAAACCAGTAGAAAAGGAGAGGTATCAGAGATTGGTTGGCAAGCTAATCTACCTATCACATACTAGACCAGATATTGCGTTTGCAGTCAGTGTAGTAAGTCAACACATGCATTCACCAAAAAGAAGTTTACTTAAATGTTGTATACAAGATCCTAAGATATCTCAAGGGATCCCCGGGAAGAGGACTCTTCTTTAAAAAATGTGAAAGTAAGAGAGTAGAGATCTTTACAGATGCAGATTGGGTAGAATCAGTGGAAGATAGAAGGTCCACCACAGGTTATTGTACATTCGTCTGGGGAAACCTAGTAACTTGGAGAAGCAAAAAACAGAATGTGGTGGCTCGTAGTAGTGTTGAAGCTGAATTTAGGGCAGTCGCTCAAGGGATATGTGAAGGATTGTGGTTACGAAAACTCTTGGAGGAATTACAGGTCCCGGTGAACTTTCCTATCAAACTCTACAGTGACAATAATGCAGCTATCAGCATCTCTCTCAATCCAATTCAATACGACAGGACTAAACATGTGGAAGTAGACAGACATTTCATCAAAGAGAAAATTGAAGAAGGAATTATATGTATGACTTATGTACCAACCAAGGAACAAACTGCATATATTCTCACTAAAGGGTTGGGACAACAGAGCTTTGATGATCTTATTAGCAAGTTGGAGATGATTAATATTTATGATCCAACTTGAGGGAGAGTGTTAAAATCCCAATCTCGAGTATCATTGTAAATAATATACAAATTAGGGAAGTGGGTAAATATGGGGGATTTGATATTATTCAGTAAGGAAATTGTTTCCTTGTTTAGAATAGCTAATCGTATTATATATTGGGATGTACATATGAACAAAGATATGAAGTAAATATTCAATAGCTTCTTCTTTCAAAATAACAAATGATTTTGAATGAAAGAATTGTTACAGCAGTATTGAAAATATAAATCTTTTGTTTTTAGAATGTGGTGTCACAAAGCTAATATGTAAAAGGATTTTTACAGATCTGGAAATTCAGTATTCAGCTAGAAGCTGGGAGGTAGATTTGCAGTAATTAACTTGGTAACTCAAAATCAGATCACATAGCAAGGACGGCTTGGACTTTGGCTTTTTTTTCCTCTTGGAAGTGAGTGAATTCAAATGTCTTTGCTGGGAACACACTAAATCAGTACACAGTTATAAAACAGGCTTTGCTAGATATAAGACCCAAACGTATGATAGATTAGGATGGCTGTGTTTCATTCTTTTTAGGGAGTTGTTCTAGACTGTACATTTAAGGATTTTAGCCTAATCCTCCATTGGTAATATATGATGCTTATCTTTAACCCAAAAACTAAAAGTATTATGAGGATATAATTGTTTTAGCTTCATATAGGGCTTTATTTTTTATATTGAGTGGTAATCACTTCTGGGAAGCAGTTTTACTGGAATTGTGAATTTAAGAATTTAAGGAGTCGTTTGGTATTACTGTCAAAAATTAGAAAAACAAAAAACCAGAAACGAAAACCAAAAACAAGAATCAGAAACTAAAAGCTAGAAACTAGCAACCTATTTGGTTAACATTTATAAAACTGATACAAATTAAAATTTTAATCAAAAAAATGTTCAATTTCATCCTTAAATCAAAATATTATAAAAATATAATTAAAATAATAAAATTACAAAAAATATACATTAAAAAATTACTATAATAAAAAAAATTATTATAATTATTTTACTTAATTGTTCTATTTTCAAAATTTACTTTACAATAAAAATTTTATTGGACATCATGAAAAATAGTAAAAGTATTTTGTAATTGGCTTTATTATTATTTTTTAAAATTTATGTATATTTTTATTTTAATTATATTTAAATTTTTATGATCACTTAATTTTGATTTTAATTTAAAAGTGTATAAAATAAATAATTTAATTAAAAAAAACTATTTTGAATATTAAAATTTTTGGCAAACAACTTAGCAACAACAAAAAAAAACTAACAATAGAAACAAACACGTTTTTATAATCTATTTTTTCACTGTGGAGAAACAGTAACAAAAAACAGGAAACAGCAATGATACCAAACAAATACTTAAGAGTTTTATCATTCATGCATCGGATGCATGCATCCGCCATCAACTTACCTCCCGTTTAATTTTAAAAATCACAATCAAATAAAATAAAATTCAGGCAATTACCCCCAAGAGATAGTCAAGGATATTAATCTGCAAAGGTTCAAGAGACGGATCACTGAGTGGTAACAAAGTGGTGTTTATGTCATCAAGATGCAGAAGAGTCCCAGTTCTGCAGAATTTACAGAGTGTTGCAGCTTCAACGTATTCTTGTACCTGTGGGGAGGCAAGCATATGAAATATGTCAGCTTCAACTGTTCTTTTCTACTCTTAACAGGTAAGGTCACAGAGAGACAACCCCAGGTGAGTATGCTCGTCTCAGCTTCCAAAAATCTGTCCCCTGCAGTTCTTTTACTAGTCGAGCCAAATACTGATTTGTCACTGCCGCTAAATCCTTTTCTGCCTTCTCTAGAACTTCCTCTCTGTTATATTTACTAATTCTGTTATTAGAAAAGAAAAATCAGAACATCAACATTCTCAGAAATTTTTCCATGTTTTTTCAGAGCAAGAACAATAAATAAAAGCTTTTCGCCAGTTGCCATGCCAAAAAATAATAATAAATAAATAATAAGTCCAAGCTAATGGGGCAGAATAGGCTAAGAAGGGTATTAACAAATGAAAGCCTTAAAAAGCATACAGCCATGACGAGAAAAGAAGTGAAAAACTTAAGTTTAATCATCCAATGCGTTGATAGCCAATAAATTTTGAAATGAACAAGTAACCACATGAAAGATCTTACAGGAAAGTATTTTACAGAGTCTACCAGCAGATACACAAGACGTTAAAAAAAGATTTGGGGAGACTTAGTAGAAAGGAAGAGCTTCATGTCACCTATGCACTTGAAAGATGACCTTTTTGCTGTTCATCGTGATATCCCTACTGGCTTTAACCACCCTTTCCCGTTTGTCATTCTGCAACACATCATATGATAAAACAATAAAAATAAGAGATAGGACTAATTAACGCAAGGGCATGTACCAAACCACAACTTGGAAACATCAAAATATTTTACAAAATACATAAATATTTATGCAATATCCATACATAATATTCATATATGTTGTTATTCTCAGTCAAATTTCTATTGATTCGTATCCCCCAATCATACATCTCTTTGGAGATATATGACCAAAAATTCCCGATCACACAGCTGGATTGTTAAGGACTAACAAAGGCTAGACACTAGGGATATGACAAGCCATTTTTTCACCACGAGCACCCTACTCTTGCTCAATTACACAATGCAATGTCTCAGCCCATGTATTACACATGTTAATAATGAGGATCACAAAAAAAATCAGGCTACACCCCTGGGTCAAAGCCTCCTTCCATGACACTTTTCGTCGGGCTAATCCCATGCTGCTTTAAACATGCCAAAAAAAACCCACAAAATCAGAGGTCAGTGGTGCACCGATATGCCTCAACATAAAATAGATTTGTGGCTTTGATATTCCAAGTAGGAATTCCAAATCAATTATTTGGTTCCCAAAATGCCAGTGCATTTAAATTCCAAATCCATCTTAAATGACACACAGGGCCTCACAATAACAGAACGCAGTATCGCTTACCTAAATAGAAAAACATTTTTTGGTACTCTTTCCATTTGAGGAACAGAGAATTTGAGTCTCTAAGCAAGCCAAACTACAATCCCAAGTTTCAAACCCTGGCATCCCACAAGGCTGCCATGACATGACCAGACTCACCCTAGGGCCTTCGTCAAGTAGAGAAATTTCCCTTAACTTGGAATGTAGACTACTCCAATCTACTACTGAAAATTAGAAATAAAAGCTACGTTTGGTTCAAGGAATGCCTAATTCTTGGAATAAAATGGCTTAAGATGAAAAGTTATAAAAAAAGCCATTCATACACGAGCTCGTCTTATTCCATCCAACATCGAGTAGGATATGAGTAAGCACTCCCATGTAGACTAGGCAAATGGATAAAAATTCATTAATTCAAACCAAATCCACTCCATTTATATCGACTCATATCCGATCTGCTTGTTAAATGAGTTGGATATAGATTGCAATTAGGTCATCCGATTATCCGTCTAATCTACCACGAGTTATCCGATCTGATCTGCCTTGCTAGGTTTAGGCAGATGCTACGATATGAATCAAAATATTACAATTAATTGTAGAGATTTTTAAGGCTTAAAGTTATTAAGAAACAACTAGTGGTCAATTTGTTTAAGTAGTTTTTAAAATAGCTACGCACTTTATATTTAAATTTATACAAAAAAAAAAAATTACATTTAGAATAATAAGTTTTCATCAATTTTTTAAGAATTATGTTTTAAGAATAGTTATATTTTTTATTTAAATTTAGATGGATTTTAAATTTATGATTATAGTTTTAAGAGTAGTTATGTGTCCTATCTAGAAAATGATTTACAATTTACCAATAATAAATTTAAAAATAATTTAAATTATTATGTTTGAAATAAGTTATTGATCAAATTATACAACACACTACTAAAAATGTCACGTGCAACACACGTGATTGTATGTGAATAAAAGTGCACAAGTATTTTTATAATTTCTATTGAATTTTAGATATATTTTTAAAATAAATTAACATTATATTGTCATAATTTAATTTATAAATATTAAAATGTGAATATTCAAATTTATTTATAAAAATTAATACTTATTTTAAAATTATAAAATACAAACAACATGTAATACTATTATGACGCCATATAAATATTGGGCAATAAAAATTTTTAAAAATATAAGTAATGATGTCACACTAATACTCTAATTAAAATTATGAAAAATATTGAATTTTAATAATTACATAACTTTACAAATAAAAATTAATAAATAAATTTTTCATTATTTCTAAATTGTGGTTTGGTACCTAAACTTTTAATTACTGTTATTTTTCTGTTACTTAACAAACAATTAATGAATTTTTAAAATTTTAAAACAATTTAAAATTTATTATTTGAAGGGCACTTCTAGGTCTACAGTTCCATTTATAAACCTTTGGAAATTGTATTATTATTTATCCAAATGACATTAGCTAGATACTTGACAATAATTTTAGAAGATATAAGATGAATTTACCAATTTTATTTGAAGATGTGCATTTTATTCAACACTAATAATACCTTTGTATTTGTTTCATTTTTTTTGAATGAAATGGATTTATTTTAAATGTAGATTTATTTGATGCTATTGAATTTAACATTTCGAAATAATTTTTTATTTCTAAATATGATAATATTTTTCCTACAAAATTATTTAAATGTACTTTTACATATGATATTATATATATATATATATATATATATATACTTCCATTTTTTTTTTGGCTAAATAGAGTTTCTTTTTAGGTTCAAACTTTAACATATCTAAGATAGATTTTATAAAATGTAATTATATTTTATTTTGATTGAATTTATTTTCTTTTGAAAATGTTTTGTATTGTTTTTAAATAGGGATATTTTTGCCACAAAACATTTTACTTTCTTCATACTTTTATTAATTTATTACAGTACAAATATAGATGTAGATATCAAAATATATAATGTTAGTTTATTTTATTTTTTAACCTAATAAATTTTTTTCTTTAAGTTCAAACATTAGCTTTTAGACCTTCTAAATGTGATTTTATCAAATTTTGGTTCATTTACTTTCTATATATATTATAGAAATTTACTTCTTTTATGAATATTTGGTCTTACTTTCAAAAATAAGAATATTTTTATCAATAAGATGATTTATAGAACCATACTTCTAAAAAAAATTTTTTTTTTTTAGGAATGCTGGTTTTATGGAAATTTTCTTTTAAAAATAAAATGCTTTTGCCCAAATTTTGATTTACAATTATATCTTTTAGGAGTTTTTAGTCTTTCTTTTGAAAGACAAGGATATTTTTGTTCACAAATGATTTACACTATTCATACTTTTACGCATAGATAGAAGTATAGATTATATTATAAGGAAAGAAATATCATCCGCCAACCAACATAGATTATTCATCAACCGCTAGGGATTACCCAATCCAAACCATCACTTAATTGAGTCGAATATGGATTGTAATTTGCTTAATGATAACTTGGCCAATTCAATATGATCTGCTTTGCCAAGTCTACTCCCATGATGAAATTTTGACTAATAACTCCTTTTCTATTCCATGTTATGAATTAATAAATTTTTTGCATTGTTGTTTAAGCTATGATGATCATTTTTTTTTTTTTTTTCGTAAGCTGTTAAGTCCTTATATTATGATTGTTTTATTCCTAGTGATAGACATTCCACAAACCAAACGTCCCATAAGTCCCAAATAATCATCACTAAAACAGCCTCAAAAAAACTTAGAAAGGGGAGAAGGAAAAACTTACATAAACGATAGAAACAAAAATGACCCAAATTGGCTAAATAATCCATCACTCTAGTTGCCTTTTGATAAACAGGAGATACTTTTAAAGCACTAAATATTGAATGCTACATGGAACACGAACTTCCAGAGGCATGTTTTGGTGGGTGAGGATTCTTTGAGCAAAGGTGTCTTGGTTTTGTCTCTCCACAATGCACCTATGAGCTCATTCTTCCTTCTAAGAGGGGCTCTCTCTAGTGGGATTTTCACTTTTTTCAAGAATCTCAAGGAAAGAGAGGTTGATGAGCTTACCACTTTGCTTTCCATGTTGGACTTCTTCGTTCCTTCCAATTGGAAGGATGAGAGAGTTTGGAAGGGTGTTCTTCGGAGTTGTTCTCTTCTAAATCATTTTTCTCACATCGTTCAAAAACCCCTTCCCTCGGAGCCATATAATTTTTCTCTCTCTTTCCCTTGGAGCCATATAATTTGGAAGGCTAAGTTTCAATTAATAGGCATGACATGTTACAGATAAGAATGATCAAAATTTCTCTCAATCTTAACATGTACTTGATTTGTTACAAATACGCTCACATTTTTCTTCATTTTAAGGCAACACCATATCTTTGGAATGCTCCCTTCTCTCATCTCAAAGAAGCTTGGGTGGCACCTTGGAATGTGAGAGATCTCTTGCTCATGAGTTACTGGGTTTCGACTCGAGCACAAAGGCCTGCATTATATGGGACGGCAGTTTTCACTATCATATGGACTGTCTTAAGAGGAACACGAGAACTTTTGTAGGGTGCTCAACTTGTCCATGTTTATTATGGGATAAAGTGGTGTTCTTGGCCTCTTTTTGGGCCCATTCTATTGGCTTTTGGGGGGATCATCACTGTACAGCCTTCAAAGGGATTGAGGGGCAGCACTTTTGCTATCTTTTTGGATGTCCATCACTGTTCTTTGTGGACACTTTGTCCTTATCCTATTTGTACTTAGTTTTGGTTCTTAATAAAATTTTCTCCTTATCAAAAAAAGTAAAAAAAAAAAAAAAATTCTAAGATAATGAAGGATTTTCCTAATATATTGAAATAAAGACTACAACTTTCAAGGAGCCTTGATCCTATCCAACATCAAACCATCATATATTAGTATCTTTTCAATGTGAATGTCCAAAAATCCCATTTTCCCTTCACTGTAATCAACCCAATCTCAAAATGCTTTACACTCTACAGAAGGAAACACTTCTCGCCTGACCTTCACCTGCACAAATAGGGTTCCCATGATAGACCAATAATAATAAAACCTGTAGCTGCACTAGAAAAAAATGTTCTGTCATAAGCCATCAAAATTCAACTCCCAGAGATGATTATGCAGTGAGTGGTCACCAACTAATATTAGTCCATTTCAGTATGCCCTCCTTTGAACCCAAACTCGTCATGTTGGCTAAAGTTACTCCCTGCAACAGTCATATCAGTTCCAATGAATGGATTAGCAAACCTATTTAAGATCTTAGAGAATTAGTACCAATAATATGAGGATCCTTGAGAACTTCCTGGAAAAAAAAAAACAAAACAAAAAAGAACTTTGTTTTTCCTTCCAAAGCCAAATGAAACTTTTCTTCAATGGAAGACCAAAAATAGAAGCATGCAGCTTTTCTGAGCTCTAATGGAATCTGACCAATCAACAATATTAACAGTATCATCCGGACAAAGGCAGAACTAACACACCCACATCCATCTACTCTTCATAAAGGGACAAGAAACAAATAAAGATCAAGAGATTCAATAGCATCATTGCAAAACACATTCTTGATTAATTTTCGCATCGAATCTACAAAACTTATCCTTCTGTGATCCTAAAAATCATTACCCTGAATCCAAAAGGCAAATATAAACCCAAAAAAACACAAGTAGAAGAAACCTTTCAACAAAAATCATTACAATCATAGAAAGGAATACAAATGCATGTAACAACATTGACCAGATTACTAAGAAGAGGCTCTCTCAATTCACGCAGATACCAAGCATTGCCATTAGTAATTAAGTCCTGAACTTTTAAATCCCAATAATCATATCCCATATAATGGTTTTTTAGTGCCCCTTTAAAAACCCAAAAATTGGTAAACTTACAATTCTACACAATCCCATCAGCATCTTTAGGGATAATATCCTAAATAGCTAAAATATTTTACCAAGAAACAGAATCATTTTTTTTAGGTTTAACTTCAAAAAAATTATCAAAACTGCTAAAACTAACACACTACTTCTCCACAATTTTTCAAAAAATCCATATATTTTACATATTGTTGCTGCCAAAAATCGAACAACTTTTGTGAATTATCCTTCGACCACGACCACCGGAAAAGAATCAAATGTAAATGGCTTAGAGGACCCAGGGTGTACTCCGGGGGATTACTCCAATGCTTAAGTTAGAGACTTGTGGGAGGCTTTAGATTGCAACAGTAGAAAAAAATAGATAAGAATGATATACTTACCTCCTCCAAAGATCCCCTTTTTATATTGGTGAAGGCAGACTCCCATTCAGATTGGCATTTATAAGCGTGCAATTATGCTTAGAGGGGTTATGGGTGACTCACCATTATACTTAGGAGGGTTATGGGTGACTCAAGGCAGTTATGCAGGACATCAATAGTAGCTCTTGTAACCGCATCGTGGGTTATGGATAACCTGAAGGCAATTATGCGAGACATCAAATGTTGCCCTATGTTAGCCTTACAACTATTCGCCCATATGGGCATGCTGGTCAATTTTGGGTGTATTAGTTCCCCCCCCCCCCCAAAACCCCCAACCCCCACTACTCCTGAATATTCAAAATAAATTTCTCTTATTCGAGGGTAGTAATAAATTTTTGGGCAGGTATACGGGGCCTCGCAAGCTCTGCTCATCAGATGGGCCAATATAGGTGAGTCGTGCTCATCATGTGGGCAAGTTTTCAGGGCCTCATGAGCTGCACTCAGCAAATGGGCCATTATGGGTGAGTCGTGCTCACTCCTTTGTTGCCTCATGAGCAATGCTCATCGGATTGGCCATTATGGGTGAGCCTTGCTCACTCCTTTGTTGCTTCATGAGCTATGCTCATCAGATGGGTCATTATGGGTGATTCATGCCCACTCCTTTGTCCCTTATGAGCTGTGTTCATCAAACGAGTCATTATGGGTGAGCCATGCTCACTCCTTTGCTGCCGCATGAGCAGTGTTCATCAAGTGAGCAAGTCTTTAGGGCCTCATGAGTTGTGCTCATCAGATGGGCCATTATGGGTGAGCCGTGCTCACTCCTTTGTTGCCTCATGAGCAATGCTCATCAAATGGGCCATTATGGGTGAGTCATGTTCACTCCTTTGTTGCTTCATGAGTTGTACTCATCAGACGGATCACTATGGGTGAGTCGTGCCCACTCCTTTGCACCTCATGAGTTGTGCTCATCAAATGAACCATTATGGGTGAGTCATGCTCACTCCTTTGTTGCCTCATTAGCTACGTTCATCAGATGGGCCATTATGGGTAAGTGTTCATCAACTTGTAAAACTCACTAACTATTGTCAACATGTTTAGCCAACTTGCCTCCCTCGCTATACACACCATGTTAACGGACGTATTGTTAATGAATTACGTTGCTTCAATGTTTCCTACTTACATGTCACTGCTTTCATAACTTGCTTACTGCTTCTGCTTATGTTCAATTAAATGACAATGAAAGTGTTTTGTGGATGAATTGTGGTAAACGATAGGATGGCTAGTTAAATAAGAGGGTTTTAGCCAGCGTTGCATGGTCTATTCACAAAGGTGTGAAATTTTCAGCCCGTGACACCTAGTATTAGAGTTCAATTAGTTGCTACGTGAATTCAGTTGCCGTCAGTGTGGGATTGGTAAAGCTTTGGTAAATGACCGTGCCAACCACTGCTGAGAGAATTAGTATGCTAGAAGCACAGGCTGAGACAGCAACCAACAATGTGGTCATAGAGATGGCTCGACTGACGAAATGTGTTGATGAATTGGAGGGATCACAAAAGCATCAACAGAATTCGATGGGTGAAATGTGGGACGACTTTCACCATACGGTGGAAACTTTGCAAGCTCAGATGGCTAATTTGACTACAAAGGTGAATGTGATAGTTCTTGTTATGGGAAACTCTAGCACTCCAGGGTTTAGCAAGACCAAGGTGCCAGAACCTAGGACTTATGGGGGTGCCCGTGATGCCAAGGAGTTGGAGAACTTCTTGTTTGATATGGAGCAGTACTTTCGCACTTTGAGGACAGACTCAAAACAAGTGGAAGTGGATACTGTGACAATGTACTTGGTTGGTGACGCAAAACTATGGTGGCGTACTAAGTACAATGAAATTGAAAATGGATGTTGTGTTGTGGATTGTTGTGCAAACTTAAAGAAAGAGCTCAAGTTCCAATTCTTTCCTGAAAATGTTAAGCACAATGCTAGGAAGAAACTGAGAGACCTCAAGCATACTAGGTCAATCAGGGAATACATGAAACAATTTTCTTCTTTGATGTTGGATATCAAGGACATGTCAGAAAAAGATAAGCTATTCTATTTTCTTGAGGGGAGGGTGAGTGTTCATCAACTTGTAAAACTCACTAGCTATTGTCAACATATTTAGCCTACTTGCCTCCCTCGCTAGACACACCATGTTAATGGAGGTGTTGTGAATGAATTATGTTTCTTTAATGTTTACTGCTTACGTGCCACTGCTTTCATAACTTGCTTACTGCTTCCGCTTATGTTTGGTTGAATGAAAATGAAAGTGTTTTGTGGATGGATTGTGGTAAACGATAGGCTAGCTAGTTAAACAATAGGGTTTTAGCTAGCGCCAAAAATCGAACGGCTTTTGTGAATTATCCTTCAATCGCAACTGAAAAGAATCAAATGTGAATCACTTGGAGGACCCAGGGTGTACTCTGGGAGATCACTCTAATGCTTATGCTAGAGACTTGTGGGAGGCTTTGGATTGCAACAGTAGAAAGAAGTAGTTGAGAATGAGATGCTTACCTCCTCCTAAGCTCCCCTTTTTATAGTGGTGAAGGCAAACTCCCCTTCAGTTTAGCATTTATGAGTGTACCATTATGCTTAGGGGGGCTATGGTCGACTCAAGGTGGTTATGCAAGACATCAATAGTAGCTCTTGTAACCGCATCGGATGTCATGGATAACCTGAAGGCGGTTATGCGAGACATCAAATATTGTCCTATGTTGGCCTTACAACTATCAGCCCCTATAGGGATACCCGTCAATTTTGGGTGTATCAATTCCCCCCCCCCCCCTCGAATATTTGAAATAAATTTCTCTTATTTGAGAGTAGTAATAAATTTTTGGACAGGTCTACAGGGTCTCGCGAGCTCTGCTCATCAAATAGGTCAATACAGGTGAGTCGTGCTCACTCCTCTATGCCTCATGAGGCGTACTCATCAAGTGGGCAAGTTTTCAAGGCTTCATGAGTGGTGCTCATCATATGGGCCATTATGGATGAGCCGTGCTCACTCCTTTGTTGCCTTATGAGCAGTGCTCATCAAATGGGCCATAATGGGTGAGTCGTGCTCACTCCTTTATTGCCTTATAAGTTTTGCTCATCAAATGGGTCATTATGGGTGAATCATGCCCACTCCTTTGTTGCCTCATGAGCAATGCTCATCAAGTGGGCAAGTCTTCAGGGCCTCATGAGTTGTACTCATCAAATGGGCCATTATGTGTGACCCAGTGCTCACTCCTTTATGCCTCATGAGCCGTGCTCATCAAGTGGACAAGTCTTCAGGGCCGCAAGAGTTGTGCTCATCAGATGAGCCACTATAGGTCTAGGCATGTTGATCCGCGTTGTTCAGATTCGCGCCACTGGGGTTCGCTTGTCGTGAGTTTATAAGTTACTTCCTTCCCCTCCTTAGCCACTTCATCCTGGTTCCTCAAACTCTTCCTTTTGAGATCACTCCTTCTTATAGTCATGACTTCTTCTAGATTGATGTATTTTTGGGCTCGTGTGACTAGTTCCCCCATATTGGTGAAGGGTTTTTTCCTTAGAGAGTTTAAGAAGTCCCCCGATTAAAGAGTTGTTATCAGAGCTGCTACTGCTACCCCATGATCCAAGTTTCGAATCTCTAAAGTGGCGTTGACAAAGCGACGCATGAACTCCTTAAGTGTCTCCTTTTCCCCTTAGACAAGACTCATCAAATGAGCCGAGGTTTTTGCCATTTTTTGGCTACTAACAAAGTGCCCAACAAACTATTGCTCCATTTCAGAAAAGGATCCAATAGATCCAAGCTTTAGGGTTCGATACCACGCCCTAGCATTCCCAATCAGTGTGGCTACAAATGCTCGGCACATGATTCCATTGGGCATGCCTTGCGATTGCATCAACACCCTAAAGGTGTCCAGGTGGTCCAAAGGATCGGTAAAGCCATCATACCCTTCGATACTTGGCAATTTGAAATTACTTGGCAAAGGGATCTCCATTACCTCTTCGGTAAAAGGAGGGTCCAAATTTTTAGTTAATGATTCCCCCACGAGGTCGTCGTGTACTTCCTTCACCAGCTTTTCCAATTGGTCAATTTTTTCCTCTAGCACACAAGACCGTTGTTCATAGATGCCTACACCATTTTCATTTTCTAACTTCTTTACTGGATCTGAGACCTTCACAGCAACTTCTTGTGGGGCAGCTGCCTTCCCGTTAGACATTGCTTCTATCCAGTTAGCCCTCAGACCATGCTCCCCATGATCCTTCTTTTTATGCAAGACCATAGTGAACATGTCTTCTACCCTTTTTCTGAAAGGCTAGAAAGTCACTCAGTGGCACACTTGAGTTATCTATTGGAGTGGAATGAATTGACTAGGGTGATTGGATTCCCCCAGCAGGTTCTAACTTGGAGTTATGCGATGTGGTCATGATCAAGGATAGAAAACCTCCCAAGGATTCCTACAAACGATGCCAACTATTGCTGCCGAAAATCGAACGATTTTTGTGAATTATCCTTCAACCGCAACCACTTGAAAAGAATCAAATGTGAATGGCTTGGAGGACCCAGGGTGTACTCTGAGGAACCACTCTGATGCTTAAGTTAGAGGGGTTATGAGTGACTCAAGGCGATTATGCAGGACATCAATAGTAGCTCTTGTAACCGCATTGGGGGTCATGGACAGCCTCCTCCTAAAATCCCCTCTTTAGAGCGGTGAAGGTAGACTCCCCTTCAACTTGGCATCTATGAGTGTGTCATTATGCTTAGGGGGGTTCACGCCACTGGGGTTCACGTGCCGTGAGTTTATAAGTTACTTCTCCTCCTTAGCCGCTTCATCCAGGTCCCTCAAACTCTTCTTCACTCCTTGTGGTAACGACTTCTTCTAAATTGATGTATTTTTGGGCTCGTGTGACCAGTTCCCCCATATTGGTTGGGGCTCTTTTCCCTAGATATTTTAAGAATTTCCCCCGGTTGAAGAGTTGTTGTAAGAGCTACTACCGCTACCTCATGATCCACGGTTCAAATCTCTAAAGTGGTGCTAACAAAGCGGTGCATGAACTCCTTAAGTATCTCTTTTTCCCCTTAGACAATACTCATTAGATAAGTGGAGGTTTTTGCCATTTTTCGGCTACTAACAATGTCCAACAAACTACTGCTCCATCTCAGAAAAGGATCCAATAGAGCAAGGCTTTAGGATTCAATACCATGCCCTAACATTCCCCTTTAGGGTGGCTACAAAAGCTCGGCACATGATTGCATCAGGCACGCCTTGCAATTGCATCAGGCACGCCTTGCAATTGCATCAACACTTTAAAGGTGTCCAGGTGGTCCAAAGGATCGGTCAAGTCATCATACACTTCAATACTTGGCATTTTGAAATTACTTGGCGAAGGGATCTCCATTACCTCTTTGGTAAAGGAGGGTCCAAAGATTTAGTTGATATATCCCCCACGGAGGGGTAGTTGCGTATTTCTTCACCAACTTTTCCAATTGGTTAATTTTTTCCTCCAGCTCGCGAGAACGCTGTTCATAGATGCCCACACCATTTGCATCTTCTACCTTTTTTACTGGATAACAGCAACTTCTTGTGGGGCAGCTACCTTCCCGTCAGACACTGCTTCTATCCGGTTAGACCCCGGACCATACTCCCCATGATCAATTTTTTTATGCAAGATCATAGTGAACATGTCTTCTACCCTTTTCTGAAAGGCTAGAAAGTCACTCAGTGGCACACTTGGGTTATCTATTGAAGTGGAATGAATTGACCAGGGTGATTGGTTTCCCCCAGTGGTTTCTGACTTGGAGTTATGCGATGTGGTCAGGCTCAAGGATAAAAAACATCCCAAGGATTCCCATAAATGACGCCAATTGTTGTTACCAAAAATCAAACGGCTTTTGTGAATTATCCTTCGACAGTGACCACCTGAAAAGAATCAAATGTGAATGGCTTGGAGGACCCAAAGTGTACTCCAGGGGATTACTACAATGCTTAAGTTAGAAACTTGTGGGAGGCTTTGGATTGCAATAGTAGCAAGAAGTAGTTGAGAATGAGATGCTTACCTCCACCTGAGATCACCTTTTTATAGTGGTGAAGGCAAACTCCCCTTTAGCTTGGTATTTATGAGCGTGTCATTATGCTTAGGGGGGTTATGGGTGACTCGCCATTATGCTTAGAAGAGTTATGGGTGACTCAAGGCGGTTATGCAGGACATCAATAGTAGCTCTTGTAACCGCATCAAGGGTTATGGATAACCTAAAGGCGATTATGCGAGACATCAAATGTTGGCCATACAACTATCCGCCCCTATGGGCATACCCGTCAATTTTGGGTGTAACATATATGAATCTATTAAATGAGGATTTTGAGGTGGATTTTGAAAAAGATAAAAGGACAATGAAGAATCCTTCAAACGTAAGTACTAGGAAGAGTAGACAAGTACCGTTCAGCTCATATTCTAGACAAATGTTGGATGACAGGATACTTAAACGAAGCAAAACACTAAAAGGACCTCATGTAGAAAAATTCAACAAGGTCATCACCTACCCCTTCTTTTCATTTTGATGCAGAGAGAGAGAGAGAGAGCTTGAAACAGGAAATGTTGCTCCAACACCCAACCCTAAGACCACTTCGGTACCAATAAAAAAGACAATTGTTGCTACTGGACAACAAAATTGATTTGGAATTTATTAACACGGTCCAAAAAAGAAAGGTACAGTTGATAATCCCACAGGTCTAGAGAGCAATCATTGTGGCATCATAAAGAGGTTGATTGGCCGCAAGAGAACTATCCATGGCCAATACAAGCTTGAAGTCATGCTGATAACATGCATTTAATTTGCACATCTGCACTAGGAAAGAAATGACAAGTGATATTGAAGCAAAAGATGATAAGTAAAACACGAATTCATACTAAGGACAATAAGGTGCAAGTGACATTGAAGCGGAAGATGATAAGTAAAACACGAATTCATACTAAGGACAATAAGGTGCAAGTGACATCCTTGTCCAAGGCATCACTAGTTTGAATAGTGATGAACTCTTTGTTGGGGGGTTGGGGGGGGGGGGGGGAGGGGGGAATTTGGGGTGGTCTACTTAGGATCAAAACATGAGCCTTTAGTTGTAGGATCACTTATGAGAGTGCCTCAGTAGTCAGTACCTCCCTCAGTGTCACAAGCCAAGCCTATTTAAGGTATTATGCTTGCCTGTGATCACTTGTCTTGTGCTTAGGATGGGTTACCATCAAGTAAATACTAGTATAGGTTTTATGCTTTGAGTGTGTTTATGTCTTAGTATAAAGTGGGAGTATCGCTCCTTGAACAATTTGATGTTTCCTAGTGTCAAAGTTAAAATAGCATATGAAACTCTTGAAGGAAGAGTGAACGTTCATTAATCTTGTAAAACTCACTAGCAATTGTTAAACGTGTTTAGCCTATTTGCCTCCCTCGCTAAACACAATAACACACATTGCTTACAAATGTGTTTTTAATGAATTACGTTGCTTCAATATCTACTACTTGTTTGCCATTACTTTCATGAATTGCATTACTGCTTCCACTTACTTTTCATTCAAGAGTTGTGAATGTGTTCTTGTGGTAAACTATGACAATCTTTGGCCGATTAGTTAAGCAAAAGTGCTTTAGTCAGTGCCTTACGACCCTTCATGAGGTATGAAATATTTGGCCCATGACAATTGGTATCAAAACTTGGTTACTTGCTACGTGAATTCAATTGCAACTATATTGTGAGATTGTGTTAAGCATTGGTATGAGACCATGCCAACCAATACCAAGAAAATTGAAGCACTAGAAGTGCAAGCTGAAACAACCAATAATGTGACCATGGAGATGGTCAAACTTGCTAAACGTGTTGATGCTTTGGAAGGATCACAAAAACATCAACAAATTTCTATAATGGAGATATCAAAGACATCCACTATATGATAGAAACTTTACAAACTCAAATGACAGAGTTGACTGCCAAAATGTTGAGTACTATGTTTGATGTAAACTGAGAAACTTTAAGCACAATGGTTCAACCAAGAAGTATGTGAAACAATTCTCTGCTTTGATGTTGGATGTCTGGGACATGTCAGAGAACGACGAGTTGCATAACCCAAAAAGCGGAGGAACTGACAGCAAGACATCAACTTCAAAGGAAGCTTTGTCGTCTAGATCATTCAACACACCTAGTAGTAAGGGTAAGATGACAAATGCTTCTTATGTCGAGATCCTCACAAAATTGCCAAGTACCCTCACAAGTCATCGTTTAATGCCTTACAAGCTTTCATTGCGAAAGGGGCACTACAAGTGGATGAGGATGAGAAGGAAACCCCAAGGACAGGTGCAATGTAGTTAGTCAAGATGTTGGAAAGGCAGACAAAAGAGACAAAAGTTACAAAAGCTAAAGGGTTGATGTTTGTGGATCTACGAATCACTTGGAAGAGCCCCCGTCCAACGTTTGATGCTAGTCCACCCATAATTTTGTTTCACGGGCATAAGCGTAGAGACTCAACTTTTCCTTGGAGAAGGATTTAGAATCGTGAAAGCAATTAACTCCATAACTTAGCCTACTCTAGAGTATCCAAGCAAGTGAGGTGAAGCTTGGATGGTAAGCAAAACATGCGAATTTTGTAGTTGTGTCGTTGGATGATTTTCAAGTGATTATTGGAATGAAATTCTCAACGAAGACTAAAGTGGCCAATGTCGTTTGCTAGTTCCCTTTGTCTGATGGGAGACCACCTTTGCATAGTGCAAGCAGTTGCAAAGAAAGGAAACAATGAGAAGTTTCTTTTAGTCATGCAACTCAAGAAGGATTTGAAAAGTGAACAAAAATATCTTACCATGCTGCTGGTAGATGAAGATGTGGCCAAAAGCGGGTGCCTACTACCATCCAAACTATGTTGGATGAGTATAAAGTTGCGATGTCAGACAAGCAACCTCAACTTGCCTCCACGACAGGGCATTAAGCATGAAATTAAGTTGTTACCAGCGGTGAAGAGCTTCCTAAAGGTCCATATCTGATGGCGCCTCAAAAGTTAGCAAAGTTAAGGAAACAACTTAATTTGTTATTGAAAACGGGCCACATACGTCCTTCCAAAGCACCGTTTGGAGCACCGTTATTGTTTCGAAGGAAACATAATGGGAGCATGCGAATGTGTGTGGACTACCACGCACTCAACTAGGTGACTATGCACAACAAGTATCCCAATCCACTAATTGCTATTTGTTTGATCAACTAAGTCAAGCAAAGTACATCACCAAACTAGACTTAGAATCAAGCTACTATCAGGTGAGGATAGCAAATGGGAACGTGCTGAAGACAACTTGTATGACGTAGTATAGGGCATATGAATTCTTGGTGATGCCATTTGGGTTGACAAATGCACCAACTACATTCTATACCTTGATGAACCAAGTATTTTGTAAGTACCTCGACAAGTTTGTCATGGTATACCTAGATGACATTGTTGTCTACAAATCCACTCCAGAGGAACATAAAGAGCATCCACGGAAGGCGTTTGACAAGTTGAAGGAGAACAATCTGTATGTAAAAAGAAAAAGGTGTTCTTTCGCTCAACGGAACATCAAATTCATTGGTCATGTGATCAAGCAAGGTCATATCCAGATGCATATGGAGAAGGTGAGAGCTATTCAAGATTGGAAGATCCCAACAATAGTGAAAGAGCTGCATTCCTTTCTTAGGCTTGCCAATTACTATCGAAAGTTCATAGAGGGGTACTCAAGGAGAACTGCCCCCATCAACAGAATTACTGAAAAAAGGGTCATAGGTGGATCTGTATGGAGAAGTTTCAGGAAGCCTTTGACAACTTGAAGAATTCCATGATGCGAGATCTGGTACTTACTCTTTCGGACATCACAAAACACTTCAAGGTACAAGCAAATGCATCAAACTATGCCCTTAGGGGAGTCTAGTTACAGAATGGACATCCTGTTGCGTACGAGAATCGTAAGCTTAGTGAAGTTGAACAGAGGTACACAGCGCAAAAGAAAGAGATGCTACTGGTGATGCACTGTCTTTGCATAAGGCAACATTACCTACTTGGGTCAAAGTTTATGGTAAAAACAAATAACTCGACTCTTAGTCACTTCTTTATACAGCCAAAGTTATCGCCCAAGCACGCCCATTGGTAGGGATTACTAATGGAGTTTGATTTCTTATTTGAGCATAAAGCGGGGGCAAATGACCCAAGTCGTAGATGCATTGAGCAAGAAGGCCAACCTTGCGACCTTACAGATGGTAACACGCTTGACAGTAAGTAAAGTTACCACGACAACACAGGCACTCATTAAGGATAACCTTGCCAAAGATCTAGTTGTCCAAAACCTCATAAAGTTGACAAAAGTGGACAAAGCACACTAGTTCTAGTTAGAAGACAGTTTACTGATGAAACATGGTAATCGGCTCTTGTTGCCCCGAGTAGGAGATCTACCACAGAAGCTATATGTACTTTAAGAAGATTAATGGAAAAGAAAATTTTTGGGAAAAGAAGAGCGACTTGCATATGGTATTTATTGACTTAGAGAAAGCGTATAATAGGGTACCTAGGAAAGTTCTATAGTGAATTTTAGGAAAAAAAAACATGTATGTAATAGGTATACTGATGTCATTAATGATATGTATGATGGAGTAATGACTAGCGTTCAAACTACAGGTGAAAAGACTAGGGAATTTCCATCAAGGATCTGCTTTTGAGTCCTTATCATTTTGGTCTATTGGTGGATGAACTTACTAGGAGTATCCAAAATGAGGTTCTATGGTGTATGTTGTTTACACATGATATTGTCTTGATTGATGAAACTAGGGATGGAGTAGAATCTAAGTTAGAATTATGAAGAGAAGCTTTAGAATCTACAACTTTGGGATAAGTAGAAATAATAATATGTGAAATGTAAGCTCAGTCATATTAGGAGGAATATTGGAGAAAAAACTAAACTTGATGGTGTCGAAATCAAAAACACTAGTAGTTTTTGATACCTTAGATCTATCATGCAAGTTGAAGGAGAAATTGAAAAAAATGTAATGCATAGAGTTAAAACAAGTTGCGTAAAATGGAGAAGCGCTTAGAGCATGTTGTGTGATAGTAGAATACCCTTAAAATTAAAAGGGAAGTTTTATAGGATGGTTGTAAGACCAGTTATGTTATATGGATCAAAATGTTAGGCAACTAAGAAACAACATATCCAAAAAGTAAAAGTTACTGAGATGAGAAAGCTAAGATGGATGAGTTGGTATAATATTAAAAGATAAATTAAGGAATGAATATGTTCATAATAAGTCGGGCATAGGTGCAGCAGAAGATAAGAGATAAGGGAGGGGCAACTCAGATGGTTTGTGCAGCGGCAACATAGGTCATATAGTGCACTAGTGAGGACGAGTGAATTAGCTACTGTGAAAGGTAGTGGACGAGGTAGAGGTAGACCTAAAATAACTTAAAATGAGATAGAGAGTAAGGATTTTAGAACCCTAAATTTATCAAAGAAAATTGTCCATGATCGCATAAATTGGCAAAAGAGAATTCGTGTAGTCGACTTCACCTAGTGGACTTATGGCTTGATTTGTTGTTGTTGATGATTTTTTATTAAAATATAAGCTAAAGTTTTATAGTTATGCAAGACAGGTTGTAGAGCGCATACAGGTATTTACACTAGCCATGGTAAAGGTAGGAACTATGGGATTCGTGCCACCCGATACAAGTGATGGGTCAAAGGCAGACATGGGGATTTAACAAGTGTATCGAGTGTAGGATGGAGATCCATACATAACAAAGGTGCAAAAAGAACCTCCAACTGAAAAAGAATCACCCAAAAGTTCCACATTGTCTAAACCATGTTCCACATGTAACAAATGGCAGCAGCACTAGACTGCTCAATCAAGAGAAATACTAACCACTTTCATACCTAGGCACATTTTACAAGATTTGGATAAAGAACATGTAAGAGAAAGAGAGAGAGAGAGAGAGAGAGAGAGAGAGAGAGAGAGAGATGGAGACATAGATGCAATGGAGGAAAGGAAAAGCATTTTAGAGGTATCCTTGACAACAAGTTCAATATCAAAGAGAAAATGAGCAAGCTCAAGAGCAAGCGGCTATGATTCTAAATCAAGACATTGACAAACACTCAATCCCTACCTAGCTGGCAACTCATCCCATGGTTGTGGATCATCGATCACTAGAAGTTTCAAATTCAGAATCCTGCAAGGTGGACAAAATATTGGATCATTTTATATTCAAAAAATATATCAACGTCATCATGAGCTACTATCAGTCCTAAAGTCTCATCCTAAAGATCTATGCCTAATACATTGGAAAAATCTTAAAAGTTCTAGTGCACTGAAGGATCAGAAAACTGTGCACTGACAAAACAAAAAATCATTAACATAGTCATGATACTAAATTAAGCAAAAACTAGAAATGAGGATTAATAAAAGTTGAGTGCCTATCCTCAATAATTTCAGTCCTCCCATGAACTGACCATAACTGTATTCTTTAGCCCTCATAAAAAAATTGACAAAGATTGGTGAGACTCTAGAGCCTAAGAAATGATACTCTTGTAGTTGGAGGACTCAAAAAATATCTCGCTTCTAAGACCAATTGGTAGACCTCACATAAAATGGTTGGGGTTTTTGAAGTTGCCTCCTAATTTATTGTCTTAATCCTTGTTTTCTAGCCTAGGTCACACACTCACGCCTAAGCATTATATGTCATTGAAGTTGGGAAAAATATCTAGACACAACCGCAGTGACACTTAACAACCATCTTAACTAAGTCACAAGTCGGGTTGTTAGAATTGAGATCCTACATAGGATCGTTGGGAGGGTCCGTAGGATCGAATCGTAGGATTGGATTGTGGATCGTAAGATTCTACTTATAATGTAAAATAAATTAAAAATTTACATATTTTGCAATTTATGACAACTCTCAATAAAATAATCCTAAAAAGTTGGAAGTAAAGTTCAAGAAATTAAAGCAAATTTCAGGAATGTAGCTAGCTTGCTAGCTAGCACTTTGCAAGCTTTTCCTTCAACAATTTTAATGTGAAAAAAAAAATCTAAATAGCCTAAATTGCAAAGTGCTCCGTAAAGGGCAGACTATTGCTAGCTTATTTATTTAATAATTATAATTAAAAGAAAAGCAAAAAACAATGAAGGGAAGAAGGAAGAAAAAATTGCTAATCTTAATTCAATGAACTAATGTAAATTTCTCAGTTTCCACGGTTTTGTCATCAGACCATAAGAAGAAGAAGGAAAAAAACGAAGGAACAGGAAGAACTTTTTGTTAGTCGCAAAGAAAAGAAGAGGAAAAAAAAAGCTATGTGCTCTTTGCTTTGGGGACAAAGATACGTCTCTGGCTTGTCAATAATAAAAAGGGGGGGGAGGGGAATAAGAGGAAGAAAGTAAAAAGACCTACAAAAATAATGCTTAACTACTACAGGCCTACAACTTTAAGCTCTCAGTCTGACTGTGCAACTCTCTATTTGTTGAAGCTCTCTGCTGATCTCAAAGCTATCAGCTGACCTCTACTATTGCTGGAAGAAGGAACAGTCCAAGCCTACTGATAGACAACCTAGGATCTATCTATCAAGAACTCTAAGCTCTTAAGGAACTTTCAATTTTGAAGGAAGAGAGCTTTCAAGAGATGTTCATCTGCCCTCTTGACTTGGATTGAACAAATCCTAGAACATGCTGGTTATGTCACCTTAATTTTGATGCATTTAACCAACTAGACCAAATTTTGTGTCTATTGCAAAAGTGTTTGGGCCAATAAAAATATATATTGGGCCTTTTTCCATTAAAATCCTAAATAGGAAAAATTCATATTCCATTGTCATAGTAGGATCGGTAGGATCGAAAGCAGGACCGAGATCCTAAGATCCTAAGGTTCCATATAAGACCCTACTAGGATCCTACTTTATTAAGATCAAGATCTAGATCGATTAGACAAGTACGGATCGTAGGACCGTAGAATAGCACGATAGGGACCGGGATTTTGATAACCATGGTCACAAGTACCACCAACTAAAGTGACTACTACTACCACAGCAGCACCAACTATAGTAACTAACTCTACCACAGTACCACATGGGTCTACGAAGGCAGAAGGGATATTTTTCCCAGTCAATTTTTTTAATAAAATCCTTATGTCTCAAACCACCAATACAAATTCACCATCATCATAAGTAACTGACCACCATCACTCTTACAAGTACATTATCCCAATTCCGAACTGCCACAGCCAAGGCACGGATACAGGGATTTAGGGGCCCAATCCCCTCAAATATTTAAAAGGATTATATATATGTATAAAGAAAGAGAGATAGAAAAAACAAATATACAATATGGAGGATTAGAAGTCCGTCCACAAAAGAAAAACTAAATATAGACAACAAAGCAAGCACTCAGTATATCTTCATTTGCACAAAATATGGGTCAAAGGAATTCCTACACAAGCACCATCCAATCAAGACAACAATGAGATTAAGAAAACCACCTTATCCCAAAGCAAACGAAGAGGAAGAGAAGTGTCCCCAAAGATCCTCAAATTTCTCTCTAACTAATGCACCGCACGATAAAAACCCCAAAATCTTGAAAGAAACAATTCCCCCATAAAAAGTCGAGCACCCCCAACATCCTCACCAATGATAAAGTAGAAGTTTCACAATCTCCAAAAAAGAAATGAAAAGAAGAAGAATGAGAAGAAGAAGAGGAATAGGAATAGCCTCATCAATCTGCTTACAATGAACACACATATCAGATGATAAAGCCTTATTTAGGCCTCCTCCCGTGCAAATAACCAGTGGTATATATCCTATTGAGAATCATGCACCACATATCAGATGATAAAGCCCCATTTAGGTCTCCTCCCGTGCAAATAACCATTGGTATATATCCTATTGAGAATCATACACCAAACAAAAGCCTAACTTTGAAAGGAACCTTGACCTTCTAAATAACTTTTCTAGGAGAGAACCACCTGTCAAGGTCCTGAGTTTAGACAATATGTTATAGGAAAGATTACCAAAGAAGAGTCACTTGCAATGCCCTTTTCATGGAATATTTAGAATAACTTATTTGGAATCATTGGTGAAAATTGCACTTGTCCTCCTTTTACTAACCTCTATACTAAGGAGAGTAAAAATTTCTTGGATGTATATTCTCACCATTGTTTGGTCCATTTGGTTGAAGAGGAATGCCAAAATTTTTAAGGATAGTGTTACTACTCAGACTTTCGTCTGGATCAAAGTGATTTTCCTTGCATCACTTTGGTGTTCTGCAAATAGTTTTCTTAAGGGTGTTTTCCTAGACAACCTGTGGCAAGAATGGTTTGTGTCGCTCCACTAGCATTGTTTTGTACATATTTTAATTTTTTCTTTTTCTTTTGTTATTTCCTAGCATTGTTAGAAAATTCTTTATTTTCCTTGTATTTCATTCCTTATTTCTGACATTGAAATGTATAAAATTGCCACATGCAAACAATCAAACTTATTCAAGAAATCATTTTTATTGAATTATCGGGAAAAAGATCAAACATAGATAAATAAACTTCTTCTCCCTCCATTTCCACCCCCTGCACTACAAGATAGAAATAGTCAAGCGAAAAAAATTTGCCCCACCATTAGCCCCTGGCAACCTGCCCCTGGCACTACCATCCCCATTCACCAAGATATCAACACTCCCAAGACTCTTGTGCTATCATTGCAACCAAAATTTAAAAAACAGAACAAAATAAAACAAAACAAAAACAAAAACAAAAGCGAAAAACAAAAATAAAATCCACTTTTGAGTTGTACCTTGTGCAATACTAAACACAACACATGAAAAATAGTAATATTACCACTACTCCAATTTCACTGTTAGGTTCAACACTAATTCCAAGATAGTTATAACATAGTTGTTAGAACCTTAAGATTAGCGATTCAATTCATACAAGTCATAATTTCATATCAATTCCACACGATTCAAATCTTACAAGCTAATCTAAAAACAACTGAATTGTTGTTGAATCTATTGATTCGCCTCATGAATCCATCGAATCAATTTGAATCCATCGATTCACACAATTATAGACCTATCATATCCTAACAGACCAAACTATTATAAAACCCAAAAATAGCATTTTCTTTTTTTTTTATTGCTTTTATTTTTACATGATTACCTTTTATTCCTTGTCCACATCAATTTCTGCTAAAAAAGAGGAGAAAATAGGACTTTGGGCCTTATGTTGCCTTCACAAAACCATTCTTCACTTCTAGAGAAGTACAGTACTGTACTGCCACTATTCTTTGAATTAGGCCTTCAAATTGGGTCAAAATTATCCATCCAAATACCCACTTCCCGTCTTACATCAATTGCCTACTTCTGGAAAGAATTTAACTCCAACAAGTTGGAGAAAGTATCAAGGAGTCCATCACCATGAATAGAATCATCTCACTTCATAAGAAAGGAAGCAGCAGTGTGCTTCAATTTGGTGAGTGGAAGAGCTTGAGATGGCATCAACTTGTACTTCTTCTGGATGATGGTGAAGGAACAAGAATTTTCATATCCATCCTGTGTAACCCTCCTATCAAAGAAATATGGACAGCCCAAAAAAGGATATAACAAATCTTGAGAGGAAGGATATCACATTGCACTGTCTCTACATTGAAGCAATCTTGAAGGTAAGTGAGCAACGATCATGGGCCTTCAAGTTGGTATTGTTCATCCAAGCTATTATGGGCAGGTTCGACTTCCAAATCCAACTTCTTCACAACTTTTTCAGGAACTACATTGATACAACTACCATGATCAACAACCAAAGTAAAAAGTTGCTCATGACAAATCACTTGAGTCTAAAAAACACGCTTCTTTTTCTCAACTTAGTGGGAATGGGGAAGAGAGCATATTCAAAGGACTAAATATATTTTCATGTTGGCATCATCATCTAAGTCACTTGGGATTTCCATTTCAGCGTCAACTATTTAAATGCCATTAACATCATCATCTTCTTTTTGAACAACAGCTATGACTAGGTTAGGACATTGTGCAGCTCGATGCCCAAAAATTTGAATATCGAAGCACTTGATTAATGCTCAGACCTAAGAAGTTGTTTTGGAATGCTCAAAAGTCCTCAAAGTGGTATTATTTTGAACTCCTTTACCTAATTTCTCAGCTAACTTCTCTCATGCAACTCCAATAATATTCTTCTCAAAAATCAAGGTAGCTATCAGAGGATTATGCTGCATATACTTCTCCATCTGAGTGGTAACATGGTACTGCATCCCCAACTGTATGAGACAACATGCAACAAGCTTGGACGCAATAGTTGGCTAAGGGTTCAACCCTTTCCTATACAAAGCTATATCATCACATCCTCTTTCTATTCTATGTCAGCACGAGTAGCCAAATGACAGAATCTAGTAGTATACCCTGTTGCAATCTTTTCTTCTTGCTTCAAATAAATAAATAAAAATTGTAGATGAACACACTACTAGCAATTGGAAGGTACAAACTGCTCCTTCATTGCTCACTTCATCTCATCCCATGCTGTAATCTCACCAATTCTCCTTCTTAAAATTTCTTGTTGTTTAATCCACCAAATTAAAGCATTTCCCTTCAATTTTTATTCAAACAAATACAAATATCTAACCTCATTCATGTCATACCATCAGAAATAGTACTCCAAAGAATACACCCAATCATGAAATTCATCAAACGAACCATCACCATTAAAATCTAAAACTTCTAGTTTAATTCCCTTACTCAAATCATCATTTCGGCCTTCACAAGTACAAGGGACAGTGGCTACCCACTTCAAATCATCATTTCGGCCTTCACAAGTACAAGGGACAGTGGCTACCCACTTTCCTGTTTTTTTTTTTCGATAAAGAAGATTTATTAAAGCAGTGAAAAAGTACAAAATAAAAGACAAGGAGTCCTATAGGTGGCCCCGAGAAAGGACCTCTTAACCCAAGGCTGCAACTTCAGTTGTTAGCCTTCAAAGCATTAGTGATGGTCTTCAAGATATTCTTCATAGTTTGTACCCTACTGGACAATAGTTCCACCTTTGCAGACAATTCAACATTAGTCACCATGCTATTATACATAAAAAATTTGCTAACAATCCTCAATCTATTCAGGCAAACCACAAACTTGACTCTCGGTTTCTAACAATCTTCTAATAAAACAAATGCTCATAAACAACTTACAAATGGCAACAATTTGATCTGATTTTGATGTTGGCAGCCCTGGTGGATCCATCAAAATGTGCACCAAACTTGAGAATCAACCCTTCCATCAAATAACTTCACAAAATTGCAGGTTTTTGTTGGAAAAATTAAAAACACAGAGGCTGGAAGCAATATCATACAGTTTTGGAAGTTGCAGAACAGGGGGGGAAATTCCACAGGGACGCCGCCGGCGCATGAGCTGCTGGTGGAAGAGTTTCCAGCAATGAAACTTCAGGCAAAGTTAGATCAGGGGGTGATGATTGAAATAGTGGTGGTGGTGTAATAAGAAAAGCACAAGAAGTTAGTGATTTAGAGGGGCAACGGCTAGAAATTTTTTTGACTGGCACATGGGACTTCACTGGTGACCGGACGGTGATGAAATCTCAGGGGATGGGGTTCATGGGTTCTGTTTTTAATGGTATGGGTGGGGTTGTGAAAAGTTGACTAGAAATTAGGGTTTGAATTCAAAGGGCACAGTTGTAATTTTTGAAAATTTGTAGAACAGTGCAAACACACTGGTCTTCAATAGCTGCAGGATTTTGTTGGCTGCAAGGGGAACATTACAGGGCTAACATGAGCAGGGGGGAAAAGGAGGAAGAAGAAGAATGAGTGATATGGAAATAGAATTATGGGATTCAAGAAAGAAAGAGGAAAGAATTAAGAGAAGAAGAGTGATAAAAAATGGGAGATAGAAAGTGGAAGAATAGAGATCGTTGTTGGGCTATCATACCAAATGATGCAGGACAGCGTCGAAGAATTACAGCAATGAGAGAAATCAGAAGAAACCGAGGAGAGAAGAGGAAGGAAAGAACAAGAAGAAGGTAGAAAAAAAGAGAGGAGGAAGAGATACAATTGGGGAAAATTCATGAGTACTTCTCAATTCAAATTCATCAATAACCACCTCTTACATGGCTTTTACACACTATATACAAGAAAGCCTATAATACAAGAAATTATATACATACCCCTGAACATACATGAAATTATACACCCTCCCTGGAAATACACAAATATTACTAAAAAGACCCCAAAACACATAATCCTACTACAATCAAACCAAACACACATAATCAACTACTAATTAACTATGCACATTTGGGTTTAGGACCCAATAATCCAATGACGCTATTATTTGAAATTAGGCCTCCAAATTGGGTAAAAACGATCATCCAACACCCGCTTCCCATCCTACATCAAAGGTAATGGTGTTTTCCTTTAGAACCTAACTATCATTAGCATAAGGTAGTTTGAAGCAAGTTTGGGCTTAAACATACAGGGTTACTTGCTCAAATTGAAGTTCATATTGCCAATGGAAGTCCTTGAAATTTTGTTTCATCGATAAATCATCACCTTTTCCCACATGTTCCTTATAAGATTGATAATGGAGGAAGAAGCCATTTTTGGGAAGATCATTAGGTTGGGGATGTTATAATCCATTCCCTGCGATATTCCAATTTCTAATTTATCCATTTTGTGAAGCTCCAAAATTTTCACTTTGTGAAAATTTTGAATATAGAGGCAACTTGTCCTATTGTTGTTAAATGTGTTTTATTCTTTTGACGATTCTTTGGGGAGAGGCAAAAGCATTTGGGTTCTAGATTCCTGGGGGTTATACTTGGAAGTCATTTTTGTTCAACTAATTCATGCTCCTAATGTTAATCCTTTCTTCTTACATTTTAGTTGGAAAGCTAAAGTTCCTTGAAAACTAAAGGGTTTTAGTTAAACTATGATCCTAAATAAAACCAATGCTAATGATTTGCTTAGGAAATGGCCAAAAGTTTTCATCATCAAATATATGTGGCTTTTTTCTAGGAGCAGGAAGACTTGTTGATATATGTTTTCTTACATTGCTTTTCTTCATGGAATATGTGGAACAACTTGTTTGGACTTCTTGGTGACAACCGGGTTCCTCCTTCTTTCAATGATGCTCATGCTACTAATTTTAAAGGCTTTGGGAGGGAAAACAGGAGGAAGGGTTTGTCAAGGTGTATGATTGTATAGTTCTTGCCATTATTTTGTGTATTTAGCTGGAAAGGAATGCCTGAATCTCTAGAGATGTTGTTACATCTCATAATTTGGTTTGACATAGAATGGTTTTTCTTGTGTCACTTTGGTGCTTCTCTAGATGACTTAAAACAATATTGGATTACTTTGCATCATTAGTGCAGTTCTACAGATATTTCTCCTATTTTTTCTTTCATTGTTTTCAATGAATTATTGGAGGATGCCTGTTCTTTATGCTGTAATTCTTTCCTTACTAATTCTTACTAAGTTTCTTAGTTTAAAATAGAAATAAATGAGGTGTTATCATCTAACACTTTTGAAGCTATATTCTTATTTATTTATGAACACCTGGTAATATGAGGGGAACAAAAAGGTAAAATCAGGAGAAGCATGACTTGACCAGTGCAACAATAAGTCAGAGCATGTTGACTTGTTATGGAGCTTAAATTGTTTTCCACAAAATTACGATAAGTTATTGTCAATCTTAAACATTTGAACTTCGATAATTTTTTCAACATGGTGGGGCATGCCACACTCATGAGTAAAAGCAATTCTGACTATCAATCAATCATTGTGAATACAAAATGGGGAAGAAGAAAAATTAAAAAATAAAAAATAACTACCGTTGCATTTGATTTCATAATACCTGGTTTCCTTTGAAGTTCCAATTTCAAAAGATTTCTATGTTTTTATTTTACAGCAAATGATTACTACAATCATTTCTATTACCACACTCTGTAGTACTGACAATGATAATATTGATAACTACTCCTGCTGCTGCTACCAT